>NW_010105778.1:407-847 GCF_000699245.1 Pterocles gutturalis | reverse complement strand
GGACCCCCTGGTGTCCACCATCCCCAGGGAGACAGTCGGGGTGCCCCATCCTGGATGCCAACCCCAGCCAGGGGTGCTGTTGGGGGGCTGGTGAGGGTTCCCCCCTAGCACACTCCCCCCTCACCTTTGCGAGCCTTTTTCTGGAGCTTGAGGGTGTCAGAGGATTTTTTCTTGATCTCATGGCGGGCCCGCTTGTATTCTGGCGACACAGAACAGCTGTTTTTTTTGATGCAGACCCCTGGCACGGATACGGCCCACCCCCCGCCAAATACCTTTCGCGTGGTCCTTGTCGAGCTGGTTGGCAGTTTTCTTCCAGTCCTCAATCCTGTCCTGCAAAGGGTTTATCAGGCTCTCCATGAGGGCACTGGAGTGGGGAGAGAGAGGCAGAGAGCGTGGGACAGCGCTGGAGCCGGGGGAGCAGTGCCCCCCCAGGCCCGGAT
>NW_010105778.1:0-215 GCF_000699245.1 Pterocles gutturalis | reverse complement strand
GGGGCAGGGCACACCCCCCCACCCACCAGTCCCAGCCCAGTTTGTATACTGGGATCAGGCTGGCTGGCGGTGGGGATGCCCTGGGTTCTGCGGATGCTTTGGTGGGGGGCTGGGTTGCTTTTTCACCCAATAACCCCAATAAAGTAATAAATCAAATATCCACTAATAAATAAAGCACTAAATATCCCTTCCCATGGCTTGGAAATTAAAATCTG
>NW_010105777.1:0-21835 GCF_000699245.1 Pterocles gutturalis | reverse complement strand
AAATACTCAGTGTATCGTACTGCATCCGACAGAACGAGTTGGTTCTCTAACAGTGGACAAGGCTGCCTGGGAGAGCTGCGAAGTTAACTGTCACTAAGCCTGGAGGGAAACTTGCATTTAATATTCCAAATTAAGCTTAATGATCATAGCTCATGGAAGGGATTATTTAAATTCTTGTATTTGGAATGACAATGGGACCATGTGATAAATATTCCATAAATATGAATATGCTAATGAGTGCAAGGAAAACCAGCTCTGATAAAACTCGTATAAATAATAAGGTTCCTCTCCCCAGTAAAGAGCAACAGTGCACAGAGACGGCTATGGACACGCACACAATGGATGGTGGGAAAGGAACTGAAAAGGAGTCTTCTGGCTACTCAAATACCTGATTTGATCCTTTGTCCAAAACCCTGGAAATATACAGCATTAGTTATTTAACCCCTCGACAAAGCCTTTTTTCCTCAATTTCAAGAAGCAAACGTGTCAAAAGCTACTCTGGACATTCCACAGAGTAACACACCACACTACAGCACCGTTCTTTGCCGTATGCTAATTCTTCCTCCTTTTTCATTTAGAGATATTAACTGCCAAAATATGTTTCAAGGTTGAAGACAAGAAAACACTTTCTAAAATTAACACTGAAATAGCTAGAAACAAATAAATCGAATTACCTGGTGAATTAGTAATTCGTATAGAATCAGCCAGAGATACAAATATTACTGGAAGATAAGCTGGCAAACCAAGTTATCAGCACGCAGTCCCAAAAGCCTCTTGGCCTTTGTTCAATCAATCAAATCATTGAGAACACAGATAATCCTTCTGAGACACAGAAAACAGAGAGCAAGGAAGGGGAGAAAAAAAGGTCAAATTACATGAAAGTTCTCAGAAATAACATTATTATGTATAGGAAATCCTCCATCCAATTTCTGGAAAGAGAAACAAATAGAAAAACTTCTTGAAACACAACAGCTACTAAATCAATTCAATAAAATATATTAACAGCTACTGCAGTACTATAAATATTTCATTAGGCGGTAAGTTCCCACATTCCTTTCCTTGCTAAAAGATCACATTTTGAAGTCTCCAAGGCTCAGCATTTTCCCTTTTGTGTTGGGTGCATCTTTCACTGACCACAGCTGTCGCTGAGCTTTTGGAGAGAGACAATTACGAGCGTAGATCCAGTGGGGGAAAGCTCCACGTGTTTTTTCAACAACAGCTTCTGAGCAAAAGCAAACCCTGCTGTCAGAGAGCAGGAGCACTCTCTGGGTGCAGGATCTCTCTCTGCCTCTCTCTTTGGGAACAGCAATTTCCAGAGTATTGCATCAACAGCTATTTGCTTCAGGACCTGAAAAAGCAGCTTAGCTCATCAATCAAAAACACACCCTGACACCCACAGCGAAACCACCCTCCAGCGCTGCAGGCAAAATGTACACGTGTACCAAGAAAAAAAAATAATAATTTCTGACAGATGAGCAGCCTTTTTAACAAAGTAAGTCTGCTATCATTTAATTATCAGATTTGCACACCATGTTTTTATTTAACTACACAGCTGCCTGGATTGCTGTACAGACACTAGACAGGATTTACCAGGCTTTCAGCCACAAACTCCCAGCCCAAACCATCACTTTACCATGTGATTCTTGTTTGAATAACAAAATTAATTTCAAAATTAACATACCAAGCAAGAATTTATTTTCAAAACCTACGAAAGGTTTTGAAACCTACAGAAAAAGAGATAGTATTCAATCATACATTTACATTTCTAGATTTAAGGTATCTGCTTCCCAGGGTTACAAACACATTTTACTTCTGGTTTTGTACAGCATTCTTCCAGGAAGCTACAGTACAAAATACCGTAGTTGGGTTCACATTTTGCAGTTGCTTTGATTTAGAGATTTTTCACTGAGGTATCTATTGAATTCAATTCTCACGTTAGCCCACAGCATTTTAAACTCTGAGCCTTAACTATCAGATTTTGCTCTCCACTACATGGAATCTCTGATATCAATGTCGACTGTTTTGCAGAAAGACATCTTACCAAACTTAACACCTCTTGCTAAAGTAAAAACACACCAACCAATTCGAAAACCTTGTTCTCAGTATTTGAAATTCTTTCAGATTGTATAATCTTGCCTATCGAAAAAAATAAAGAATAAAAACCCATGCAAACCTAGTCTTAATGTAGCTACCCAAAATATAAAATATATAAGAACTTTTCATATACATCATGAACTTTGTTTATCTTGTCCTAAACAATTTTCTACATAATCTATTCTGTTATCTGGACTACAATCCAAATTGGATATTCCCTCTGCCATCTAACAGCTCTAGCCATTCGGGGTATTTCTGATCAGAGGAAAGTAAGCATTCCCCAGATGAACAGTTATATCCAATCACGTAAGTCAAGCTCTTTGGACTTTCTAAAAGGTAGAAAACTGAAATATCTTTGCCAGAAAGAAAATATTAATCAGAATTATTATGATAAAATAAAAATGGTGTGAAAGACAGCAAGATGGAGCTTTTAACAATTCCACTGCTCCTCATACTCCAGAAGAAATGAAAATTATACCAGTGATTAAAAAAAAAAAAGCAAGCTTTTATTGCTTTTATTCCTCATGAACTGTGAGCATTTTTTTACTGTCTTACTTCTCTAAGGACTGGGGAAATGCATAGTGATTGTGTTCATCAGAATATGCCTACAGGGCTGTAGCGATATCCTTACCAACAAACACTTCCATTTTTCTGACACAAGATTCCTGCTACATTCTGGGGGCCTTGCCCAAGAGAAAGCTCCTGGAACGTCACATACTTTTATCTCTGCATTTTGTGCCTTAATGACTATGCAGAGTTCTCGTATGGACTTTGATACGTACAATAAGAAAAAGACTGTATTAGTAATGGAAATTTCTGAGAGAATGGGGACTCCTGCGCTTCCTTATGGCTTTGGGGAAGTAGGGGGATGACAGGTTTTGCTGACGTTCACTCTTGGATAGCATTGAAATGTGAAACAGAAATGATTCATGAGATGTATATTAATTTCTCCACAGCACTGGAAAATAGCACTCCCCTCTTCCCAAATTATGCATAAAAATAAAAGAAGACTCCATGGTAGGTGCTCTCTGCACAGCTCATGTGGAGGGTTTCTCGCCGTCACTGTCTGGCCCAAAGCTTAGTTCCACTGAGCTGCTGAGATCAAAGGAACACAGTGCCACTTCCAACACCATTTCTGTGGCATACTAGGAACAGTACCACAGATGAGCATCCCTAATGCATTCTGGAACTCCAGTGTGTGGGTGCAGTATACCCCAGCCTGGAAATCTGGCTGGTGGACTGTAGCCTGCACCTGTCCATACAGCTGGAGAGCGCTGGTTTCGTGTGGAGCTGCACTGATTGACTGTCGTACCTTCCAGCGCAGGATGTGCTGGATCTGCAGAAACAGGCTGAACATGAAATTGTGCCTACCTTCCAGCGCAGGATGTGCTGGATCTGATTTCCAAAGCGGGACTGCAGAAACAGGCTGAATATGAAATTGTCCTGAGCTATCAGGTAAACTTGAGTATTTTTAAAAGACTATTCTTTCCAAAACACAAGTATTCTCTGTCTGGGGTAAACTTGAGTATTTTTAAAAGACTATTTTCCTTTCCAAAACACAAGTATTCTCTGTCTGTCAGTCTCTCCTCCGGAGAGATGTAGTAACTCCCTCTTCCACCTGAAGATGTTCTCTTGATCAGGATATCTACAAGATTCACTACATACTGTAACTTCTACTTTATAATCCAGGCAACAATGGGAACACACAAGGCAACTCCCAAGCAAACCTAATGAATAACCTTTCTTTGCATAATTTCAAGGTTTTGGAGAATATCAGCAATAACATATGTAATATTATATTTTAAAATTTTTATTAACCATGCTCTTTTTGATATAAAAATTAGTCACATCTTACTTCTCTCAGACATTGTTCAGGCTTTTACCTCAGATTCTCTTTAGTAACATCCAGCTTGATATATACCTAACAAACTGCCTCATTAAGGAGTTCAATGTTCCATCTTGGTTGATTTTTGAAGGCTTTAACGGCTTTTATGCAGGGTCCCCTCAGACCCAATTGCAGCACTTTGACCAACTGCCTCCCAAGACTGGGCAATAGTCATCACCCAATAAATCTGTTGTTTATGAAATCTGAACCATGACTACGTCCCAAAAAAAGAACACTTCACTTGGGAGAGAAACTTTTAAAATCAAAATAATCACAGCAAATGAATTGCTTTAGCTTGCCTGAACTAAAAAGAAGAATTCCAAAGGATTTTCAGTTATACTAAAAATGTCCCATTCGTATTTTCCCTTTCCAGTTTTCCCCATGAGCTTTACCTATTAATCTGGTTTATGACTGAAAGTTTTGGCACAGCTAAATAGAGACCCAGGGTAAGCTTCACCTACAGCAGCCCGGTGTATTTCCAACTGTAAGAGAGGAAACTCTCTGCATTCTGTATCTCATACAGGTTTTGCTTTTAATAACAGCAACTGCAACATACATACTTGCTGAAGCAAAATGAGTGAAAAATGAATAAAGCAATTTGAGAACATCTCAAGACAGAGAGAAGTGCTCCCAATTTCAGTGGGAGGGAGAGGCTCAGATAGATGACAGTAATGTAAGTAGGGACAGGGTGAAGCTCTTGGGTTCCAGTCCAGATCCTTTAAACCCAATGCTCTAAATGAGAGTCCAGAGTCTAAATTTAGACATCCAAAATTAAAATGGCCCAAGGGGTCAACCATCTGTACCTTCCAAGTTAATTTAAGAGGCAGGATAGTTACTCAGCGGTGTGAAAAAGACAAATCACAACGTGTTTACATACAGAACACGTGTCCAAATTTAAAAGCACAGGTTTAACATATAATCATTTTCTGGACCGCATGCATCGATTTTCCCCAAAGTTAAAAGTTTTGCCTCAGACATAAGGGTCTTCTTGTTCACAGTATTCTCAATATCAAAAATCTTCCTCCAGGAACAACAGGGCATGCTTAATCAGGCTAATCAAGTTAGATTCCTTATTTACCATGGAAAGCATTACAACTGATTAACACACGTCTTCAGCACCTGTTCCCTTCCAGTTTTTAGAAGTTTGGCAATTATCCCCATACACTCCCTTACTCCCCAGTTAAGTGATCTATCAAGGGAAGAATAAGGCACAATTCAGAAATATCCAGTAAACTACAGTTGAGCATGATTGGAAGTTCTAGGTCAACCACTGCTGGAAGATGCAAAGACAGGTTAATAGGATGCAGACATCACAAAACATCCAGTTCCAAAGGGTTGAAAACCATTTGATTTTAAAGAAACAGCCTCAGGGACAGATTAGAAAGATGACATCCACTATTAGGGGAGAAATCTATTGGAGACTTCCTTTCTATCGCATTTCTGCTATACACGTCAAAACAAAGTCCACTGGCTCACGACGTGTTCTGCCTGCTTTCAGAAGATGTGGAGCAATGACACATCCTGGCTACGGCACCCGACCCCAGCTCAGGCTGAGGAGAGACGCGCTGCTAGTGATCCATGCCCATACTGCAGCACCTGATGTATCAGCCAAGATGGTGATTATCATATCATCACTTTGTAAATATTCTTTATGAGGCAGAAAACATTTCAATAATATGAGATCTTAGATGATAAGCCAATAACCACACAGCCAGTCAGCGGGAATCTAATTCCCCTTCTAGTGCCAGGTCTGTGAAAAGAAACGTCACCGTTTTGTGTATGACGTCCACTGTGACGGTTCAACTACATTTTGCAACCGTGATGTTCTCTTCATCCCAGGTCACACATATGAACAAAATAATGAGGTGGTTCTTTCTGGCCAACTAAATTGTCAATCCTTGCTGCTAACAATCTTTATGTTAAACAGCATACTTCCCTATTCAAAAGAATGCAAAATTCACCTTTGTAAGAATACAGGTTCTGTATCTTCAACCGCTTTCTTGCCTTTCAAGAAATTTATTTCCCTCATAGGGAAAAAAAAAAATAAAGAGAGGAAAGAAAAAAAAAAGGCAACTTGAGTGCCCTGTGCTTGTATTATGCAAAGGCCCTTCCTCATCACCTTATGAAAAAGCAAGTAGTTTTGCAGGGGATAGAGTAAGATGCAAATTGTTTCTTTGTCTTTCCAGGATGACAGAAAGAAGCTTTTATTGAGAATGTAAAATTATGGGGCTTGATTTTCATCACGCACTTTGTTTAATGCACTGAATTATGCACAACATCTAGAAAGCACTCAGCTGACCGTCAGTAAGTAGCTACCGCAAACACATCCTCTCTTTTTAACTGAAGAATTAGTCTAGACAAGCTATTGCTATATCTGACAATTTTCAGATTTCCCGTGATTGAACAACAAATCAATAAAACATTTTGAGCAGCAGAGAGGATGCTAAACCAACAAATGAAACAATCAGACTCCATATTGTTTTCTCTTGGGGACACTGGAGGTGCAGACAAACTGCGGACTCTAATAAAGCAGCAGAACCAGGAGCTGCAGAAACAGTGCAAGGAAAGAGCAAGAGATTAATACCTGTTCCTTGAAGGGCCTATGGCATGAGAAAGACATTTCCTCATCTCTGAAGCTGCTCTTCATAATCCAAATTCTTCTCCTCTACATATCCCAAAATGCAGAAACAACCAGGGAAAGCACCGCGCTGCTTCTACAACGCCATCTAAGGAAGTCCATTAATATTTACTTCAACCATACAAGTCTTTTAGTCATAGAAAAAAGTTTTGTAATGCCAACAGTGAGATACACAAGCAATGCTTTTGGACCCTGAACCCCCCAAGAGCTTTCTGTTTCTGAGGTCAGTCGCCACCAGATGTGATGTGAGAGTTATCTGGGCTGCGAGGGGAAACTCCATCCTTGCCCAATACAGCAAAGGGACGCTCGCACGTTAACCACGTAGGAAGCACCAAACAGAAGGCCATCAACAAAAAGTTAGATGAAAAGTTAAAAAGAAATAATCAAAATCCACAATAAGAACAAAGACACTTTCTTGCTACTATTACGCCACCTTCTTTTTTAAATTGTACCTGTATGTTTCTACACGTATAGTCGACAGGGGAGAATTTTGCATGATTAAAGGGCTGTACCTTAAATTTGCCAAGTACTGCAGCATGTGAAAGTTCTCACATTATACAAGACCTCCAAATAGAGTAAAACCTGAAATCGTTATGGGATTAAACTGATATGTTGTCCCTCCCATTTCAGCACCAGTCTATGTTTGGTTTCCTTCCCTAACCACTGATCTCAGAAATGCAGTTCTTGTAAGGAAGGTGCAAAAGCTGGATAATTCACGCTAGTCAGGCTATGACAAGGTGAATGAAGGTTTTCCTAATGGCACCAAACATGGCTTTTGGCACCAGGACACCAGCTGTCACAGAGAAAAGGATAGCTCCAACTGCAAATGCTAACAGACAGCAGATCACCGGGCATGTGTGCGCACCTGCGGGTGAATAGCTGAAAGGGGATTCTGAAGTCTCAACAGAAGACTGGCACTTGCTCACTGCAGTCTGTCCAGGCTGCTTGTAAACTTCGGTAACACCTGGACTAAACAGAAGGGTCACATTCTGAATCCTCCAGTTAACACAGAGGCAGGATGGGGCATTAAAAGACTGTTCACACGTTATGTTTCTGCACACTAACTATTTAGATCGGGGAAAAATAGGAGTTTAGGTGCCAAAAATAAGGGTTCCCAGAAAGCAGCAGCAGTCTTGGAAAGAAGAAGGGGCCAGGAAAAAAGTCAGCCAAGATCATGATTGGAGAAAAGACCCTGGAATCGAAGGAAAATCCTGGAGATCAGAGATGCATGGAGACGAATGCCAGGGGATGCCCAGGGAGGCTGGCCAGTGATGTCCAAGAGTGGGAACTACAAGGAGATGCACAGCAGAAACCAACACAACTTTCTCCCTGACCCTTCCACACTATCAGTGATCTCCCTGCTGGGAAGGGAAGTCGAGACCAAGTGAATGCAGGGCTGGCAGCAGAGCAGGGGAGTATACAAAATGAATCAAGTGTGTTAAAAGCTTAAATCTTGCTGGTTCTCAAACAAACCCCAGCATGTAGCTGCACTACACACTGGCTTTGGCTCTGTCCCACCTTGGAGAGTTGTGATACTCAGCTTCCTCTTAGCTCTCCTCAGCATGCCGTGGCCTGCCTTACGAGGAGTACTACCTATTTACAAAAGTTTAAGCACATTTTATTCACCATTTACAAAACAAAAACATAAAAAAGAAAAGAAGAAATCAAACTGCTGAGAACCAGAAAACAATTCTTGAACTTTCACAACCGAATTTCAACTGCAGATCTCAAACCGAAGTTTGGCAGCGCAACCACAAAAGCACTTTGGTAGAAAATGGAAAACACATTCTTTCAAAAGAAAAATAAATTTCATACTGATAGCTGTTGTTCCCTCATGGAAAAATGCAACCTACAAAATTAAAAAATGAAACACTAACCTAAAATTGAAATTCACAATTGATAATAATAATATCTATAATATGAATCCATGGAAGGGTATCAAAGAATTACATTTTATTTCACTATTTCCATTGCACGTGTGATGAAAGGAAGCCGGCAGAAGTATAAAAGCCTGGGCAGAAAAAGAGCATCTTGGTCTCCCGGGAGTTCATTTTATGCCGTAATTGGTGAAAAGTCTCTCTAAAAAGGTTACAAATGCCGTATTAATTTCATTAGGAAAGCTCCCATGGCATATTAATTTTGTTTCTGGCACTGTTACTGCATCTTTTCAGATACACAAAATCTTGGGAGATAATTTCACTAACAGTAGAGATCTGAGAAAGGCAACTATTTTCAACAGTTTGGTAACAGTTCAGCTTGGAAGCACGCATGGTTATTAATATGCTGTCATTCTCTTCCCATTAAGAGCACACTGACACACACGAGCTAGCAGGCTCTGCTACTGGAATTACGTTAAGCTCGAGGCCTCTGCATTTGCAAAGACTGCACAAACAGCTCGCCAAAGATTAATGACCGGCTCCTTTATTTAAGGCAGATACTCATCTTCAGTGATGGTGTATAACTCCAAAGCTGAGCATGACATTTAACAACTGTCTCAGCTTATGATGCTAAGAAAAAAGATGTTTTTACACAACCACTTGCTACACTGGACACTGCAGGTAGTTCTGGACATATGAAATACTTCAAGTGGCAGTGAGTATGACACTGGACAGCACCAGCAGCCTCTCCATCCCGCCCTGGGTTCTGTGATCACTTACGCGTGCAAGCCTCTGGAGATACCCACAACCTCATTAGTTATTAGAAGCCAACAGGAGCTTTTGATCACAGGACAGATTTATAAAATGTAAATAGATGGAAAGCGGGTTCTATCAAGATAAGTATGCCAATACTTACAAATCTCAGACTGTTACCATTTTTACAAATACAGTGGGTATTTGGTATGGTTTAGGTCACAATAATTCTAAAACCTCCAGACACTTGCAGGTTGAGACATCCTGAGCTCAGCTATAATATCAAAGCAAATTCTCTTCTCCTGGCCATATTTTAAGCCCAGGCTGTTCATTCAACTTCACTCTTAGCCATGGGAAAGTGAATATAAAAGAGCTTCTTTAAACTACAAAGGTACACAGCCTGTGTGACCAAAGCTGCTACTTTTTATGCATTCATCTTCATCTAATGAATTAAGAGTCTATAAATCAGGAGTGAGTGTCTTTCTGAAAGAGCATGCTATCACTCAGCTAGACTTATAGTTTTTTAAGCAGAAACTCTACCACCAAGCTCTATAGATGGAATGATATCAGGAGATCAGACCATAAAACCTCTTAAATGTCGCACTGGAATCTAACATGTCACATCCTAGGAATCTCTTCAGCACAACTCTAAATCCCCACCGCAGTCAACAACAGATGCAAAGTTTCTCAAGAATTTACCCATTAGTACATGGAAACTACACTCTGGAATAAAAAAGTTAACTTTTAAGCCCTACACCCCTGAACACTAAGCAGATTTTATTCTTTTGGGCAGTTTCATTTGAAATTTTTCTTGAGAGGTACTGAAAATTTATTTTTATAGAAAATTTGTTTAATGACCGACCATTATTCACAAATCAGTATAAGCCCTACAACTGGCAAGCATGGGATTCATAAGAGAACATCTATTTAGAGCAGTTCTACAACGTGTTTAGATCCACAGCAGCAAGAACGAAGTGCAACTGGTTACCAATCCAGTGCTTTTGCTATTTTCAGGAAAATAAATAATCTGAAATTTAATTACTTTACTCTAGAATCAAAACTGTAAACAAGACAGACTTTACTAAAACAAAACACTTTTAAACCCCAAAGGGTGGGAACACACAGAAAAGAAAGGCACTCGGTATTTCTGAGTACACGGGATTCCCAGACAAGCACAGATGGAAACCTGGCATGAAGGGTGGTTTCCTTTCAATAGATACTCTTCTGCACAACATTCAGAGCGGGGATGCCACAGTACCACGTATGATCAACTAGCTCTCTCAGACTAGGAACCCATCCAACTAGTACTCACAAACTTTGATCATTCTTACTGAAGAGTAACCACTATAGAATTACATGGTGCGTATTTGGATTACGCATCCAGTGTGTCATGGCCATGGTGCATTCCATTCCTATCCCAAAAAGTTCTTGCAGTATCTCCTATCTTGTTTTCGCAGATAAATAATGCAGGTACTCTGATCAAAGTCAGTAACGAAAATACTAACTAATGCCAGATTCAGGACATTTATAGAATTCTGCAGAACCCAAAATGTTTTTGCAAAGTGAGTAAAGACATACAGAATCACACCCAGGAAAAAAAAAAAAAAAAAAAAAAAAAGCAGAAAGAGGTCTCAGTAGCTCTCAGTTAAAAAAAATAATCATGCTTTTTAGGCTGAGCTGACATGAAATACCATCTTCCAACTTAGAAATTCTCTCCAAAAATATCGTATTTATGAACATCAATGTTTCCTTGAATGCCCTCAAATCAGCAAGTATTTTCTCACATATTCCATTCCTATTGTTCCAGCAAAAAAGCAGTAGAAGGAATGCCCAGAGACATGACAGTATGAAATGTATTTGTCATAGCTTAGGAAAGACTACACAGCTGCAGGTTCAGTCTTAAACAGACATGGCTAAGGGCTAGGAAACTGGCTGTTTTTTTACAAATTACAGAGGAACGGAGAAAACGTAAGGGTTTGGGGTTTATACCCAGCTCCACTTTTTCAGGTGTATAATGAATGTTTTGAATTGAGGTTTTACAGCTTGACTGCTAATGAAGTTACAACTTTATCCGGCAGTTTAATCATCAGGACAGGAATAAACTTTTACAAATACTTCATATGACCTAGAAGCCTAAATCCCATTGCAAGAATTTATGTGATCCCTTAAGGACGTGTAGTCAGCTTTTCAAGGGAGTCAAGGAGCTTTGGAAGCTTTTAAAAAAATTCTCTCTGCATAAACTACCGATATTATAAAATAATTCACTTTAGACTGTCTCTCAAAAAAAAGTAGAATGATCTCAACCATTAACACACAGAACTGAAATGTTCTGTTGCAGAACACTTCTACTCGAAGATCTCCCAAGCCACTGAACCTCAGAACTACAGTCTGCTTTCTGACACATTTGGTCAACTTTATAAAATCCCGTGACATTCACATACAGAGAAGATGTATTCCAGAAGAACACCTCATTGTGTTTGTGAACCACTAGTCATGTATTTAAAGGCAATGTGCTCATTCTTAACTGTAATATATGTTTCCTTTAATACTATGAAATCTTGATAACCTTTCCTGTAAATACAGCAGACTATCTTGTCTTATTTACATGCATTACATGCAGTGACCCAATTGAACAGAGCAAGTCCTGAAGAAGAGCTGTTAGATCTACAAACATAACATCACCACATTCCAGCCAAACACACAGAGGGGGAACAGGCAGACACAACACAGAAGAAACACTGCATATTATTAGCAGCTCTCTCTATACAGGTATTTTATTAAATGGGTGATAAGCTTTTATCTTACCTGGCTGCTGGGAATTTATAAAGATTTTTTTAAAAGTATCTTTCCTGGCAAACTACTGTAGGATTAGCTACTTCCCCACGTCAAAATAATTGTATAAGGTTTAAATGTATCTACAGGTGTTTTAATAAAAGTTTTTGCTATTTGTCAATAACTCATTATTCTAGAACACGTGCCTGTAAAATCTTCAGCTACATTTTCAACCTTTTCTTTCAAAAATACTGGTAGCTCCTTATAATTAAATACATAAATATAGTTTTATATATACAGCTGCTGCATTTCATTTGCTTTGTAACTTAATCTGGAAGATCAAATAAAGGTCACATTTTCCATAAACATCTGTACAGAGAGTTAAGTTCTGCTTTGGCATTTTTACCTTCATAACACTAGCAAACCCCATTCTTACTGTTGCATTTAAAGAAAAAAATGAAATGGATTTGGTGTACCGCTCATTATCTCAAAGTGTGCAATTACAACTAACACTACTGTAAATTTCTCGTAGTATGGTGATAAAAAACAAATAAGATAACCACAAGCTACCATAATTAGAGTTACACTTATTAGAGATTTTTTCATCTAGATCTCAGGATTTTACTGTACAGCATTGAATTGGTTATAAAATTGCCTCCTCTTAAGACCATGGAATACACTGCACAACACTGGGAGGGTACAGGTTTCCTGGAAATCTGTTCTTTTTCTTTCTCTCTCTAAACATAATGTATTTTCCATAGCCATATCCAAGAAAGATACAGCTTGCACAGAAAGCATTGCCAAGACATCACACGTATATGGCAAGCTACTTTGTCCAGTCACATTTTGCCCCACTTTGAAAGTGAATACACTGAGATGGCATCATTTCAAGCAGCACAAAATTATTTTTTTTCCATAGATATCAGTCATGAGACGTGTTTTAAAACATCTGGGACTTAATCTGAAGGCCTCTGATAGCAAAATATTTTGTTTTCCAGGTGTGAACAGAGCAATGGCAGCAGGAGTGAGCTAAACCCACTTGTTGGCCATTCACTGTTTCAGCATTTCCGCTTAAAATGTATTTAACTGCCACCACTATTCCCTCTGAGGTCACCTGCCAAAGAGACTCGGAACTCCACAACTCAAAGGCTATTTTCTGGCATCATTTTCTAGGAAAGAGGGTACATTTCAGGGGTTTGGAGGAGGTGAATTGGCTGGGTTTGTAGTTTTAAAGCTCCAGACCTCTTTTTCTCCAGTTCCCAGAGCATGACTCTCAAGGAATTTGTTACAGACAGAATCATTTTCTCTTCCACTGGTAAGTCTCAGATTTGTAGAAGAAAAATGGTTGACAGGAAACTTATGTATTCATACGTTACTACAACCGCTGTAAGACAATAACTGGGGTAAAACCAGTCAAAGGGTTATTTCTACCCACAATGACATACAGCATGCAGAGTAAAATTATGAGCTCTTCCAACATTTTCCTCATGAAAACAAAGTGTCTTTCTACGGAGGTAAACTTTATTATGAAATTCAAAGAAGGGTATTTAATATTTTTCTTTGTTAGCTGTAAATATACATTTAACGACAAACAATTGTCTGTAGAGATATCTTCTCTCATGAGTACATATCCCTCTATTTATACAGGATAGGAAAATATTTTATACTAAATATGAGAGGCATGTGGAATGAAAGCCAATAACTGCATAGCTCTTGAAGAAACCATTTCTCCCATTTTAATGTAAAGTATATTTTAGGAGACAAAATTATAACAGCTCTGTTTCTCAAATTCTACACCAAAGAAAGTCGAGAGATTATCAGCGAGATGCAACTATCTCATCAGCTCTGGATACTTGCAACTGAGCTGCTCAGGCATGAATATTCATCTCCTGTGACAGCAAAAGGCAATGATTTACATTTCCATGTTAATTGAGGTGTACACTTCACTAGTGCAACACTTTGTGCTCCTAAGAGCTTATCTCGGGCACCCGATGTGCATCAGCACCGCGGGAGAACAGGTAAGCGAGCAGAGCCTCACCTGGAGGCACGTTCACCAGGTTCTGCAGTATGACCCCACGCCGCTCATCTGCCGAAATGCGCCTGTCAGCTTCTCTCCACTCAGAGTGCTACCACGCCTGCAGATAAGCGACACCTCCTATCAGTGAGGTGCATGTGCCAGTAAACCAGTGTCTTCAGGCTTGCTTTAAAGAAGATTCTCCCTTGTGCAGTAAGTAATGAATAGTTTGTAGCATGTGTTTATTATCACAAACAAAGCCAGTTCAGACAGACTTGACCCCCATTGCAAAATCATTGTTAATTCTCCTAGTCACAAGTTCTGAGATTCAATTTCCAGCCCAATTGCCTCTGTTTGACCATCCTCCTTTGCCCATTACAGAGATTCTCCCTCCAAAGGGTAAAGGAACCAAGAAAAGTATTTGGGATGGATTAAGCGACACAAAATGGGTATCTCCTGCTACCAAAATGATGTAGCACACAGAGAGAAAACACAGCAATGATTATTGTTACAAACAACGCAGCTCTAGACTTCATAGTGTACTCTTTCTTCTGCATATGCTTTTCTCTGTCAATGTCAGAGTTTGAACAATGCAGAATGATAAAAATGTGAACTGTGCTGCCCAGGAGACATTACAGACCTCTATGTGGGACTTCTTCAAAACAACCTTCTCTACGGAAGGAGAAAACTGTGCAACCTTCATAGAACATGTTTTTTCACAGCCTTTAGTTTCCTCCTGTTCTTGCCAAAAATAGGTATCCTTTTACTAATCCTGATTAAATTCTGCTTTGAGCATTTACAGTCAAATGATTCATTAGGCTAATGAATATCTATCTTGGCACGTCCTGCCCCAAACTGTTACTCAGCCCTTATCTATAACATTCCCTACTGGAGATGCTTCTTAAGAGCAGAGAGAGACACAAGTATGATCACAGGCAGAGAAGAGTATGAGAGCAAAAGAAAAATCAGTAAAGCACTTCTGTGTGCCTCCCAGAAGAGAAGGATTATTTATATGAGTGCAAACAACTTTTCCTACCTTACCTGAAACTCTGCCTCCAAGTACTGAGCAGAACAGAGGAACTCTACCATGACACAAACATGCTAGAAAACTTCAACTGTGAACAGATATATGTGAGTTCCAGATATCTCAGGTCCTAAAATACTGCATTCACATAAAGAAGCCTGAAGGAACAAACTGTTCATTGTTAAGAAACATTTAGTGTCTACAGGACCTGCCATTCCAAGTGTTCCTCATCCACTAGAAGCCATCCCCAACTACATGGCTCAAAACCACACTGCTTCCGTGCAGCCCCTTCAACACAGAAGGGACACTGCATAAAGCCCAATACTAGAATATTGGATTTCTCCCCCTGCTCCCCGGGATTTCAAAACTACACATGATAAGATGATGTGCTAATAACTCATAGGACCTCAAATCCTTCTGGCAACTGTCTCTCAGACCTGCAGCTTCCCCCAAGTGCCTTGGCATTGACTTGCCCTCCCATGATTTTGTTTCAAGTCTTGTGTTTATGACTACTGAAACACCAAACATGAAACCCTTACTGAGAAAAACTGAAACAGATATCAAGCATCTCAGCTGTTGTGATTTTTGTTTCAAATTCCAAATTTTCAAGCTAACCTCACAACCTCTGAATTTAATCCTCAGCTTGCAAATGCTCAGGTGCCCCAGCACTCAGTTAATGAAAGTGTTACTACCTTTCCATGACAATTTTTAACAGCAAACAGGCTCAGCTTATCAATATGCAGAGGCTGTATCAACCTGACTTTATTCAATGTTATCATTGTGGCCTTCTCGGAGAGACTACACTGCATGTCACTTCTGCTGATTTGTGCTGAAGGGAAGTTTCTCTCCAGCTCTTACGCAGCTGTACTTGTAGAACTGATGAACACATGATCCTCCCTGAATCCTTCCCACATGTGAACTTTAACTACTGGCTGTATATTCCATCACTATTTCTGTTCGAATTACATAAATCTGCTTTCCCTTTATATTCTACCTTTCCTTTAATCCATCTGTACTCTTCCTGAGACAAAGATGGAAAGAGTTATTTAGAGAGACATGGGAGGCGATTTCATTGCTTCATGCTTAATTATAGTTTGTTACAGCAATGCTTTCTCTACACTAAAATAATCTTTTTCCACTACCACAATGTTATTTAATACACCTGTATGTCCTCCTTTTCTCCGGAATTGACAATGTAACAGCTCTAAGACTTGAAACAGAAGCTGCTGTGATATTCAATATTCTCAGGTGAGAGATGGGCAGGGTTCTGGTAAGGGATGGCAGATCCAAGGCCAAGTCCTCCTGACACATCCAGTGCTTCGGTCTCGGTTCTGTTCTCAGACCAGTTTATCATTCTGCATAGAGCAAGTATACCCTCTTATCCATACACGAGTGTAAAAGTTTGACAGCCTGTGTTTACTTCTACTGTTTGCTGCTTAGTACAGACCAAATCTAACAACAAACCCAAGCTTACCACCATCAAGAATCCATCCTCTGCACTGATCTCAGTGCTAACAGGGAAACTATCTAACACAGGATAAAAGCTGCTCTGCGGTATCTCGGAAACTTTGAGGGCAACTGAAGTGTCTGCACAGAAATTTAATGAGCATACACCTAGACAGACAGACCTGGGACCACTCCTTCCATGTCCTTGCCCAACAATTTCCAACAGGACATAAGCACCTGACAGAGGCACTTACCAGCAGCAGAGAAATGAATCATCCCAGCCAAGAGACAGAGCAACCCCAGTGAGGGACTGCTCCTCATGCTTCGCTTCTCATTGCAATAGATCTCCAAAGAGACAGAAAAAAGCTAATCGGGTAAAGATACTACCTGCTCTATGATCGTGTTTGGCATTCTTGTATTCACAATTTGCACAGCTGAGACAGACACAACTCTTTACAATGTTGGGCTCCCAAATTAAAGTTCTACCGTTACTGTGCAGACGCCACCCATGGGACACACTCGAAGCCCTTCCTTGCTGGAGGAGTGCTTCTGGAGCAAAAAAGTAGAAGAGAGTAAAGTGACGTAACAAAAATGAATGCCGTTAGAAAGACCTCTGCTCCAAACACCAGAAGCAGTCTGTGGAGTGACTGAACAGTCACCCACGGTCACCCACGCATTTAATGTTCCCACAGCACCAATACAACCCTAGCCTGGTATGCTGCGTAACACAGAGACAAGGACTTTGTTCCATGATTTTTTCAATCAGGAACATAACATCAGCAGAGCTTCACTCCTGCTAAGGTGCCGAAACAATAAAAGACAGAAAAATGGAGAAGAATTTTTAATTCAGATTTGCTAATAGGCAATGATTATTTTACTAGTTTCTATGGTACTATCACCATGGCAGCTAGCCACTTCCATCACAGGCACCAGAACACGCTCCTGATAACATCATAGCAATGGCTTAGAAATATATTACATCTCCTGGTCATGTGCAGCAGTAACTACTTTGCAAATTCCATACGACAGAGGTCACTAATGGCATCAGCAGCCATCAGGATCAGAAATGTGGTATTTCAAGCATCTAACTGAGGAACAAGTTCTCAGTGTTCCGTGCTCTAACAATAGTGGAAATATAATCGTTGTGACAGAAACGAGAATCAAAATTCTTTCACAGCTTGCTCAATTTCTGCATCGGGTTTGCCCCTTCTCTAATAACTAGTCAATGCATACAATTACTCAGCAGATCCTAAGAGAATGTGCAAGTGAAAAAAAAATTAACAGTAGAGCACTGCCTATCTGTGAAACACTAACAGCTAAAAATGGCTACTTTACCCTTGTATTAAAAAAAACCACTTTGTTCTCTGGACAGGTTAACTGGTGTAAAAGCATCAAACACGAGATTGGAATCACAATCAGAGAGCATAACTCAGTGCTCTGACTGATGAAATTTTCAACATACAATGTCAGACAGACTGATTTTACTAAATGTATCATGAAGCATTCACCGATATGCTCACTCTGCAAAAAACCTGGCAGTATTCAAAAATACTTTCAGCAATAGCAATCCTCCATTTCTTCTACAAATTACATAAGAAATTAAATTTTCAAACTATCTTAGAGCAGATTTATACTCTTGTCCTGGGATTTATGATTTTTTTTCTCAAATGAAAGGGTATTTCAAAAGGCTGAGAGACTCTACGATTTTAAATTAATTTATAAACCTTTTTAATAAAAGCTAATATGCAAGTTCAACAATTTCTCTATTTCAAGCCTAGAGTTTTGCTAAGAGTCTATCCAAGAGATATTAAATAAGCTAAGTACAGATAATGTCAATCATAGTCTGCAGTAAAATACTACAACAAAGCACTATGTATCCTAAAATAGACAGCATCGACCTCAAATAGAGGAAGAATAAAAATCTGAAGTAAACCGAGAATGAGACTTGAAATACAACACAATTAAATTAGCTTTGTCTCTTCAAACTACTTAAAATCAGAAGTACTCGTCACAGGAGCAGTTATACTAGGAGAACAACATAAAAACAGAACTGTAAGTCAAGTCTATCGTATCTCCAGTGTCTCCATCCTTGTTAGATTTACAGTTCTACTGCCTTGGGTCAGCAGTTGGGAAAGGACAGCTAAAACAAAAAGACTAGAAAATATCTGACAGTGAAATAATTGTACTGTCACATTTACATGCACATACTAATTAATCCGCCTTTAAAATAAAACCAATTAGTGACTATCAAGGATTTGAGGACAGTTCTGCCATCTCATCCGGGGACACTCGATTTCCTCAGTTCCATGTCATGCTTTGTCTTAGGAAACCAACAATAAAGAAATGCAGAAAGATGCAGTACAACATCTACACAACATTTACCTCGCACTTGAACTGCCAGACTTCTACTCTTGCATAAGACTATGCTGCTGAATTTTCAGACCATCTAAGCAGTCAGGATAATCTCCCAGCTTTTTCATTTGGGCAACACTGATTAATCTTTTCAGAAGGACAACACACCATTTAGCTCCATGCGTTGGTCTAAACGTCTGTGAACGCATTTGCATGGCTGGGCAGTGCATACCAACCACAAATGAACCAGCAGACTACAAAATCTTCAACAACAAAAAAAGCCTTTTCTACCTCTTTCAGCCCTCCATTTAATAAAAGCTCTACTTGATATTTTAAGGGCTTGCCACTTTCTTCGTTAAAAGTTTATTTTTAATTTTTGCTTAATATGAGTCCCAAGATATTTTATGAAATCCAAATCAAAAGAAGATTCAGATTTCACGATGTTTTTGGGAACACAGAATATATTAAACAGAAGGAGACTTCATTAAACACTGTACAATCTGAGGTCTAGATTAGCTGGTGACAAATACTCTGCTAGTTCCCTTAGTCTTTTCCCTCTTCCAACTCCAACTTTCTCTCCAGCAATACATAACCACATGGAAACGCCTTGCCAGGGTCATTCTTCTCCTATTAAGACTATAGAAGTTACTGTGTCTAAAGGCAATAATGAGCTAAAGAACAATATATGACAACACGATGATAAACACATTTTTAAATTCTTATTTCTATGCAATAAATAAAAAAATAATAAAATACAATTTTTCCCAGATAACTCAAATATGGTACCAATGAACTCATACAAAACTTTAAATGACATGAAAACATCACAGCGATTAGATTTAAAACATATAGTTTTAAATTTAAATTAGATGTTCTACATAAAGTACTTTGGCTAACTAAAACAGACTCCCTAATTTTTTAATCAGTAACACAAAGGACAAGGGTTTCCATGATTAGCACAATGGCTGCATTGTTGAGACCTCAGTCAGTGTTCATACGCCTGCACGTATACAACTCTACAAAATTCCTGACCTGGAGTCCCATTCACTGAAAGTCTCTTCGGTCCCTGGCCCTTCTGCTGAATCTGCCAACAGGACTGCAGGGGAGATATGCCAGGGCAGTGAGAGATGCAGAGACAGGCTAACACGGAAAGGACGGAGCACCTGCCTACCAGCTCATTCCACGCTCACATGGAGTCTGTAACATCCAGCCACTGTCACCCTTATTTACATCTGTGGTGATAAATCAAAACCAAAATCTTCTAGACCCCATTTGCAAAAAAATACCTTTTTAAAAAATAGATACATTATTAAGTAAATGATCAGTTATTTTTGCACTATACATTTAGCAAATTAGTAGTCTATTACACCTGATCCGTACCCAGCCTCATACCTAACAGTTATTATATTATACATTAATTAATCAGTCCTGAAAATGATCGTGCTTCTTGTAAACTACGAAGATAAAAACACGGTATCACAAAGGAGCAAGATTCACAAAAAGGTCATTTCTCTTCCGTGTCATACCATCATTTCTGCTGTGTGGGCAAATACAGCCCACACTGGTTCTATACTCCACGCCACAACCAATGTGACAGCCTTATCAAAAGCATGCAGGCTTGTAATAGACAGTATCCCAGAGAAAAGCAGGCATCGATATTCAGCTACATCCCAGATTCAAAAGGGGAAACTCTTCGCTTGCCCCTGTGTGAGCAGCACATGCACACCTGGGCAAAACCTGGCCTTCACCCATAAGAGAGAGGCCACTCAGTCCATTCACACCAACAGCAGAAAACGGGGCCGGATCCAGCCTCAACAGCTATCACACTCATATTTTAATACCAGCTTATAAATAATAAAACACCACTTTTCCTACCAACAGCACTTTCAATTCCACAAGCTTAATGTAATTTGTTTAAATCTGTGCCGTAGCAACCTTTTTTAAAGTCAATGTCATCTGTAAGGACCAAGTTAAAATAAAATGTGGGCCAAATTTACCAGACATTAGTTTTCTTTGGATACGGAGCTCAGAACGGTGACTACATATCATCCTAGATGTGACCCGAGCTGTGCATGTTGTGTCCAGCAACATACTTTAAACCAATCCATTGCAAAATACTTGCCCTCATCATCACTTTCAAGTATTTGCCTGAGATGCTGAAGGTCAAATGAAAAGTGCGAATGCTTTCTTTCTGTTTACATCAAATTTATATCTGTATGCTAGAAATTGTGGCACTGTTCAGGCCTAGGGAGGGAAGCCTCAAGAGTCGTTAAAATATGACAGCATGATAGCTGGCGAATTTAAAGGCGCATCTAAGGGACAACAAACAGAGGCGACCATTCCCTCCTGCAGCGTGGAGCTATGTATGCCCACGCAGCCATGGGTACCACTGTCTGTGCACGATACCGACCAGTGATGAGGAACTTATTGTAACAGAACTACAGCAAAAGTAGTCAACAATTTATTATTTTATTTTTCAGCACTAGCTCACAAGGGGCTCTGCATCTTTATGTCACATAGAGACTTAACAAGCCTCCAGAAAGAGCCTGAACAGACATATTCCTACAATCTCCAGGGTAAGCGTAGGGGTAGTGAGCTTTTTAAATTTAGATTATGTAAGGTCATGTGCCTCACTGCATTATGTTTTACATGCACATTATATCTCACTGCACTACATTGCACCTTGTGAACCCCAAACAATCGTTATGCACACATATTCTGGCAGATTCCCTTTTGTATCCCTTTCAGAGAGAGAACAAATATCATATGTACATCTAATATTTATCGGAATGAGGTCAGTGCCCCAAATGTCCTGACCGGATCCCGGAACCCCAGGAGGAGATACCACCTGCCCAAACCGGCCCCTTGCCCGAGCAGCGCCGGACCACCCGCCCAGCGAGCGGCTCCTTTCCCCAGACAGAAGCTGGGGCCAGAGCCTGCAATGCAGAAGCCCTTCCCGGAGCCCATCACCGAGCTGGGG
>NW_010105776.1:0-1974 GCF_000699245.1 Pterocles gutturalis | reverse complement strand
ACAGCGTAACACGCTCCCCTGCTAATTATAATTTCTCCTCTGAGCCTTTTCCTTTTCTCGCCTCCCCAAAGCCTGGAGCGACCCACAGAAAGGAGGCAGATGACTTTACCCTCGTTGCCACAATAATTCATCGACTGGAGTCTGGAATCCCATTTCATTACAATGAAATGCCCAGCCCGAGACAGCTAATCGATCAGAGGACACTAATCCGCAAGAAATTTGCTCCCGACCGAGGCAGTGCCCATTAGCAGAGCAGGAGGCTGGGCAGGGGTCTCACTGGGAGCAGGGGGGGTCCCAGCATGGGGAGGGGGGTGTTGGCAGAGCCCCCGACCAGACATAGGAGCAGATTGCCCCAGGCACCAGGCACACATTTGGATTAGCTTGTTATTAACTCTAATTAGTTAATAGCCAGCCCGGCAGGGAGACAGCTTGATTTCCCAAGGGGCAGGCGCCGAAGCATCGGGGTCCCACGGGGGACGATGGGTCTGTGGACCCCCACAGCCCTGGCGGGGAGGGGACCTGTGCCCCAACCCCATGGGCAGGACAGGACAGGACAGGACTGCTCTCCTGCCCACGCCTGTGGGGCAATGACTTGTCTGCCCCCACCAAGGCTGAGCATCTTTGTGTGAGGGGCTGCATCCCGAGGGGTCACATCCCCGTGGCGGCTCTTCCCAGGGCCCGCTGTGCCCACAGCCCAGGCAGGAAAGCGGGGTCAGCTCCCAGACCCTCAAAAAGCGGTTTTGCAGCAGCCTGCTTCCTCCTCCTCCCAAGGAAGCTGCGGAAATCCTTTTGTCTCCAGCGCTCCTCCACCTCAGCCGTAAGAACAGGAAAAATCCCACCATACTCGCGGGAACATCACCGCCAAGTGAGTCAATTTTTCCTGCTCCAGCAGGAAAAAAAAAATAAAAAAATAAAAAAATAAAATCCCCAGCAGAGCCCAGGGAGGCACGCAGGGTGAGAATCGGATGCACAGCCCAGGGCACATCGCCACCTTTCACCTGGCGTTCTCCCAGCCCTCGTGGCCACCAGCACCAACAGGGACACCAGCACTGGGGATGCAGCACCGGGAAAAGCTCCCTGGCTCCCTGCAGACCATTCTCGCTCAAATGTGCCCGCGAGGCTCCTGCCCCACATCGAGGAGCCCCGGAGCAGAGCCCTAGGAGCAGAGCCCTGGGGGTCTGGGGGATGCCACCGCTCCCCCGTGTCCCCCCAGCCCCTGCCAGAGCAAGGCAGAGCTGCTGTGCTGCGGGGAAAGCAGGCGAGAGCCACCCAACCGTTGTGCTCTGCAGCGGGGTTGGTTTTTGTAAAACATTGCTAAGCAACCAGCGCTCGGCGAGGGCACGGTTCTGGACAGACACTGCTTCAGCTAGAAAAAGAGAAGAAGAAAAAAAAGAAAAAAAAAAAACCCACAGCAAAGGGATGCTCTGCTGAGCAGTGTTGCTAAAAAGGCGAATGCCAGCCGATTTTACCGGTCGCTCGGCCCGTGCAGAGAACCCTTTGCACTTCCCTCGGTGGGATCCCGATGCAGGATTAGAAGCCGCTCGAGAGAACAAGGCACGTGGGTGTGCACACAGGCACCTGCATGCTCACGGCACCTAAACCAGGCTGCAACAGCGTGCTCGAGCGCATCGCTGCACACGATAGGAACCCTGCAACGGCAGCTGCGGGCACCGGGCACGGCACAGCACGGCTACCAGGGAGCCAGGCAAATCCCGGGGGATTTTCTTATTTTATCTGCTGTTTACAGCCTGGCTGCAGATAACCAGCCCATATCTTATTTTAAAATAGATTGTAATATGCTGTCACCCAGCACAAAGGGAGGATTTTTGTCTTTTGGGAACAAAAAGAGTCGCCTAGCTGGGCGGGCGTGGGGTGGAAGGCATGCATGGGGCAGAAAGCGATGCCCCTGCCTGCCTGCAGTGATGGGGTGCCATGGGGAGCACCTCACCCCGGCCGTGGGTCTAGACTGCCAGG
>NW_010105775.1:15107-26794 GCF_000699245.1 Pterocles gutturalis | reverse complement strand
GATTTTCTTCCAGTTTTGGTGGAGCTTCTACAAAAGACAGAAAGAAACAAATTTAGACTTTTATTGGAACAGGCTCTAGGTACGTTACTTTAGAAAACATAACTTCAGGGAGAACACTGCTCTGCACAGCACACACTGCCAGCTTATAGCAGCCTGTGAGTCTTCACATAACATGCCCTCACACACCTCCTGTGGCAGTGTCACTATCAGCATCTACGGCTCAAAATTTAACATTCAAAATACAGTGAGTTAAAAACAGAATAAAGGCCAGAACCGGTATGTCTAAATGAATTAAATTTCAAAAGGATCCTTATCAGACAACAAGAAAGTTATTTTGTTCATTTCATCTTGAATTATCTTGCCACAAAAGGATTAAAGTCTTGAAGGGGAAAAGACAAGAGTCTGTACAGAACACACAAAATGGCTGCCAACGCCTGCATGTAAAATAAATTCGCTGAAACTACAGATTCAACACAGAGAAAAAATTCACTGCACTCGGCATCCACATTTAAGTAGCAAACCAGTTACAGTCACAAAATATTTTTATGGTCCAGTTTATCAATCCAGCCTACTTTAATTTTTTAGTCCATATTAAGGTGTGTGCTGTGATACCACTAGGACAGACACTTTGTAATATGTGTGTCTTCATAAAATGCTTTTGTTCCACAAGGCCACATCTCTGGCTGCTGTAAGAAACAGAGAAGGTGGGCACTTAGTTTAAGAAGAGCTCCAGTACAATAAAATCACAACATTAATTCCCAATATTTAGTTGCCCAAGAAGCCTGTCCAAGGTGACTTGTGAGGCTCTCTGTAACAGCACCATCTCACTCCTACACTTACGTGATCTCTACTCAGGTGACCACATAATCTAACCCAGAAAACCCCTTGTCTCTGTAAACACTTTATGATATACAGTATTCCTATAAAGAAAGATCAAATGCCTCATTTGACCTTCTTTTGTCATCATAAACTAGTGACTCACAAAGAAAAAAAAGTCATCATTTTCTGGAAGTGCAAATTATTTATGAACAGCCTCCATATACATTAAAAACTAACCAACCAAATAAAAACTCTAATTTCTGAAGAGCTATACTCACAAACCATAACTGTTTGGTTACACAGAGACTTAAAAAAATAAAAGTGAAACTTTGGAAAGTCTTCAAATGTGTCCAACAGGCAGAAACTTCCACTGTGTCCAAACTCCTCCTCAGCACCCACACAGTCACCTACAGGCCCGAGAGCTGGCTAAAGCTAGCTAAACGTCTAAAGAGAAGAGTTTATGTGTATACCACCAGAATCACGACTCCCAAAGGACGCCAGGAAGCACATTCTTTGATCTCTTACCAAAAAGAACCCAAAACACAGAAACATAAATTGAGAAGATTAGGCTGTTTGATTCGTTCAAGATGTTCTCCTTTTCCCCCGACAATACTGACAGGAAACTGATGACACTTTGCTTCCCTGTACTATATTCCAACCTCTGTACATATGTAATATTTCTTTACTTGTCAAAGTACTTCCTCCCAGCCTGAGTCCTGGAAATGGCTCCAGTTCTTCAAAGATGAAAGACATGCTAAATCCTCAGTCAAACGAGGAAACTGCTCTGACAGGCCCTGCTACCACACAGATATATGTGACAGAGTGGAGCTCGAGTTCACGTACAACTCTGCAACAGAAAATAACAAAGCCTGATAAACTCAGATCATTTTAGAAGGTTCTAACTTGAGAAAGCAGAAGAGTTTTTAAATATCAGTCCCAAAATCACAGCAATAAGGAAAGTCACAGGAATCTATAGCTGTTGTTCAACAACTATGTGATCTATTTCCACAAAACCAACTTGAATTTACACAAAGAATCTCACAAACTGTCTTCACATCACAAGAGATGTTTACATCAGGTACATTCCTGATCTTGGCCTGCAGAAATTAATGTTGCTTGGCACCTTTCAGGAACATGTACTCTTGTGCAAATCAAAAAAACTATGCAAATATTTTTTTCAACTTGTGTGTTATATTAATCTGGATTTCTCCAAATCAAGCACACTTTTCCTGAAGGTTTTAATTTTTATATTTGTCATTACACTTATGGCAGAAGACTGTAGGATACACTCACAAGCAAACAGCACAACCATGTGCATGAAGACATCTAAATGAAAATATGACTCAGGGTAAGAATACTGCATGCGTATGCATTGCTAACTATGGACAGTTCCAAGGATAATTTTCCACAGCTGAAGAGCTATCCTAGAAACAACCACTTTCACAGAATCCCATCACACAGGCATCTATTGAATTTTATTTAGCGATTTTGTGGGCAAGAGTATGTCCTAAAGTAATCTATGAACGTCTTGCTGTTTTCTGACTGAAAAAGCACTTAGTAATCCAGGTTCCATCTGCAAAAGTAAGACTGTTAAATGGCTTTACAAGCTCTAATAAACCACTTGCCAGATGCAGCCATTTTTGTATTCTAAGCAAACATGTTATTTCAATACAGTGTTCTACAGGAAAAAAGCATTAGCAAGAATGTTCAATTGCAATTCCAATCAATGGAATTAAGCAGACATCTCTGATGACAAAGTCTTTCTTCCCTTTATTTGGCTGAAAACCCTTGGGGGAAGTGACTTTATTCAGGCAGTCTCTCACAAGAAATAAAAACAATTATTATAAGACCATCAGCTGCTTTTGACTAGTCAACAAGAGTATTTGATGCCTTAGTCTCTGAAAACAGATCTTGGCCTGAAGTCTCACAGCCAGTTCTTCTTACATTTGCTTCTGCAATGGCAGAATGATCATGGGAAGCTAAGGCTCAAAGGTGAGCCAGTAAGTAGTAATGCCTGAAGCAATACTAAGGTAGGCACATTTATGTGCTCAGTTATTACTAAAAAGTAAAGATCAGTTCCCTTTTTTCCTGCGGGAAGAAACCTTACCACCCACAGCACATTGCTGCAAACGTTAACACGGGGTCTTCTCTACATAAACTTTTCACACTATGTGAAGAGCAGCACTGTACACAGACGTGAGGCTGGTATTAATTCTTGGCAGACTGACACTTTGCCATTAAATCAACAGGTACCAGAGATAAATCACACAGATGTCAGCTGGCTGTACATCTCGGCTGAAGAAGTCTCCTTCTGAAAGCCTGGCTGGTCATGGCATCAGCAGGGGTTTGGTCACACACTGCTTACCTGAGTCAAAAACCTCACAGCTTGTTTTCCATAAGCATCTGTATCTCTTTAGCTCATACTTTCTGTATCATGTTTACTAGCTATGCAAGTAATATTAATATAAAATCTATTACTTCATCTGATCTCACTGATTGCAGCCTCCAAGATGGAAATTCACTCTCCTCTTTCTATTGTTCATCACATAGAGTAAGTCAGAGGCACCAAATCAGAAGACACCACTGAAATCCAGATTGTACATGACATGAAAACAATTCTCTCCTAGTAATAAAAGATACTCCTGTGAACATTACTTAAGAAAGGGCAGAAAGGGACAAGGAAGAGGGAGTAACGGTAAAGGGAGGAGCAAAGACAACAACAACAGAGAAAACAAGGAAATGAGAGAAGACACAGGTCAGGAGAGTAGGAGGTGCCCCATGTTGTCTTCGTTTCCTAATACCCAAGTTATTAAATGTTTGTGCTAATTGGTAACAAATTAAATACTTGCTTTCTTCAGAGGCTGTACAACCAAGCAGCAAACAAACAGGCAACAAAATGTCTATCTCTTACTATCAGTAATGAACTGCAGACAAGCAATATGTTGGAAGAACAAGAAAAGACAGACCCTATCCCATCAAAGGTTATGCATTTCTTTTTACTGCTCATTTCTTTTTACTCAACTGCTGCAGTGTACCGATGAACCCCTTTCCTTCCCTTCCCCTTCTTAATTTTTTATCTGTTTCTAACCTAAGCTCACTTTGTTAGTTTTTCTCAATACACATTGTCTGACAGTTTTCATAAGGCAACTCATACAGCTGGCACTCAGAGAACAATATGATAAAAAACCTGATGAGACAGTAAGGAATTAGGGAAAGGATTTTCTTGACTACCACCAAGCATATCTATAGAATCATTTGATAATAGCTAATAATGGCACAGGAATCATTCTGCTCACCGTGAACACACAATTATTTTCAGGGTAGTACACGACAACCACTTAAAATACAACAGCATTCTTAAGCTGTGAAAGGAAGGAAATGAAGATTGTTGTATCCAACTACAATTGCAGTAGTCAAGCATCTTGTCAAAAAATATAATTATTTAATTACCATTTGCAAAATGTAATTATTTAATTACATGGGGATATTTTCTACCCGACAAATACATATCTCTGTTTCAGAACCACGAACGGCAGCTTGAACAGCACTAATGCATTGGCTATGCAAAGGTTTAGCAGGTACCTTTCTTAAAAGACTGTTTTCAGTTTTGTCACCAGTATAATTTTATGTTGCATTAACCTATTTCTTGCGTATCTGCCATGGAAGTGCTAATCCTGACCATTCATACTTCCTTACCAAGATTTAAGAAAGACCATGAGAACATCAGTGGCTGCTTCAAGTTTCCGATGGCCTTAACTAATAAGTTCATGAACTCACATAATAATACTAACAACTGGCATTTATCAGATTAAATGGGGAAGGAATATTGCCATATTTAATCTTATTTCAGTAGTACCTAAGGAAAAATGATACTAAAGTATCTATAAGAAATAATTTTTAAAGCAATTTAACATCTAAATCTATAACTGGCACTGTGGCTGTCTGTGTTGCATCATGATCCATCTATGGAAGCCTTTAAGCTTTAAAATAAATCAGTTGTCCTCTCTTCCAATATCCATCTGAAGTTAACAACTACCTGGTTTACAGAAGAAGTTATAAAGACAGCCCTGAACAGTAAGAGTTCAGTACTTCACAAGTCAGTACACTGCACGTGTTTTAGCTTCCTCTGTGCTGCTTAATTTGGACCATCAAATGCTATCAGTAATACCCTTTTTCCCCCCTTTTATTTTTTCTCTTATTTATTTTCCTAAGCTGTATACTGCATAACTTTTCTCCAGTTCATGACTGATGCTAAATTGACTCTGTCGTGATGGTTTTCATTATTTCTCATGACTGTCTCTCCTCTAAGTTTCATCATATAAGAACAGCCTCCTTAGCTACTATTAACCATTTTTTACAAATAGTGCCACAAGGCCTTGAAGTAAAGAACCCACACGAAAATATGCAACAGAAAATGGCAGCAGAAAGGCCCCTCCCTAATGATGACTGGGAAATTCTGGTCACATAGTTACACTATGGTAACTAAATGAATGTGGTTCTGCATAACGAACTAGCAAATTCTGTAAAAAACTCACATGCATATTGCATACCTCAAAAAGGAAACTCTCTGCAGACTAACACTGCTGAGAACGACGGGACTACCAAAATAGCCAGCTTCAACAGAAAAGCACACTGTCATCATTAGCTCTATCTCCATAAAAACCTTTCAAGCTCATTAAGAAATAATCAATTACACAGCAAGTTTGGTTTTCAAGCAATGTAGGTAGAGCAGCAACAGAATCTGAGTCGTTGCAGTGAAAATCCAACTAATGAAGAAGATGTCAGAAGGCAGCTCACTTCTGCTAAGAGTCACCTAAGATCTGGCTTCACTTTCTTAGGGATCAAGGTACTTGCAAATGCAAGAGATCCAGGTGCTTCTCCTGAGGAGGAGACATCAGGGAAGCCACTGGTCCCAGAAGGCTGCAGGTCACTGGTACCAAATACTGAAAGACCTTGTACTTACCTGGGCTACGTGTCCTGAACTTCATTTTATTTGATTTGATTGGTAGAGATGGCAGGCTGCAAACACAGGCAGCTTTCAGGTTTTGACAACTGGATGTTTGTCCCATTTGTACAAAACTCTGCCCGCTCTACATAATACATATATATATATGTATGTTCACCCAAAAAGGACAGACGTTCATGTAGAGAACTTGGACATTTCCTGCCCTGGCAGACTTTGATAACCTAGCAGTTCCTAAGAAGTCATTGCACAAAAGTTCCTTTACCTTAAAGACGTTTGAAGATGACTCTCAAAATGTTCTCAGCACTAGAGGGCAGTGTAGGAAACAAGAAAATTTGTCTTCTAAGCGTAATCTGGAGTTAAGACTTCTTAAGAATTTGTCAAAGAGTTCTCAGTACTGCAAGTAGCAAATTATCAACTTCTAATTAACCAACAAATTCTATTGCAGTAGTTATTTCCTAAGGGTAAGAAAATATATAGGAGAAAAATAAAATTATTATATCATCAAGCAAACGCTAAACTATATTGTGTGGGTGCATTCAAACAACACTTCATAGGAACAAGGTCTTAGTAAGGGCTCTATATTTCTCCTGTATACACTAGAACTAGCCCATTCTGATCTGAAAACACTATAAATCCTGGCCACTGTTGTTCCTACTAGACATCTTCTCACTACTAGCCTAGTAAATTCCCCTCTAGCCATAACCGTGCCATGGATATGAATCAGGCTGGACAGGTCTCTGTATCATTCTGGCAAAGTTAATATGAAGTTACTACAACTCTGGACAAGCTGCACCTAGGGTAAAAGCTTTTAAAAGGAAATAGATATTTCCAAGCACAATCAAGATCCTCTGATAACATTTACCAGATGGGAGACTCTCTGACAGGTACCGACACTGCACTTTAAAGGCTTTCTGTATCCCTTGACACCAATACTTTGACAGAGACAAATTCTGTCTTCTCAAATGGGTAAAAGGCTGATTTGCAGAAAATACACTGTAAGGATGTTGAAGACTAAGGAGTACCAAGTTCCAAAGCTTCAGACTTCCTAAAACACATTTTTACGATTATCCAAAGTAGTACCTCTCCGCATTCATCATACTTGTAAACCAGATTTTTAAAAAAGCATTGATTCATTTAAAGTAAAAAGCCTTCCACAGCAAGGCTTAGGGTCAGAGACCTCTCAAAGGCACAGCACAGTGAGTTCCAGTGCAGGAATGGACATAAAAAGATTCAGAATATTCCACTGATTACACCCGCACATGTTCCTAAATTTAGGCATCTGCTTGTGTGCTTACTAAAAAAGGAAACTCATCTGCATTTAATGAATAGCAGACCACATTTTTCTTTGGGATTAGCGGAGTTTGCATCTGCACAGCTGAGAGGATTTAAAAGCTCAGTGTCTTTTATATCATAAATCCAAATCTATGTCACCTGAGGTAAACATGAAAGCACTTAACTATTTTGAAAACTGTATTTTGCCAAGACCTGTCAGGCTGTGACACTAATTAGTTTTACGTACAGTTTTTACTTTTACACAAAACTGAGGAGTCGTATCAAAAGTAAAGTCCACATGAAGAAAGAGAAACTATCTCTCTTCTACGCTTACCCAACTCAAAGCACCAAAAATAGGCTTCCTTTTCCAGGAATCACAAAAAAATGAGATAGTCTCTGCTTACCGGGCTGTATTGAGCTTCCTCAGATTAGTTCTCCTTCACCACCTTCCATTCAGTCCTCTGAGGAGTTTTGTTTTGTCCCCTCACCAATACTAAAATTTTAGAGAGCAGCAGCCTCCCCACTCAGAATAGCCTTTTCACTTTTCATAAAAGCTTTCCACATCATGATAAACGCTGTAAGGTGTTTCACCCCTTCCCCCAAAGCACATCACTGGCACCTCAGCAAACAGCCATTCTGAGAAGTGGGCCTGCGCCTGACAGCGCTCCTGTTTCAAAGGTACTTTCCAAACACTTGCAGATGCAATTGTACATGCTCGGAGCTAGTTCACTCTTTCAAGATTTTTCCTAAGCTACCCCAGGAGACAGAGGTGAGCTTCAGTTTTAAATGAAAACTGAAGAAATCTGAAGAACAACAGGGCAGTTTTGAGCCCGCACGCACTTCTGTGAGAGCATCTTCCATCCCCATTTTCCGTTGCTCCTTTCATACTTAAAGCCCCAGACACACATAAATGCAGTAGCAGGGAGTAAGTACATTTTGAAGATTTCCAAACTACACTGCAATAGGAAAAGAAAACTGAGCCTAATATAGCTCTTCCTCTTTGCAGGAAAACACGAATGATGAATTAAAAGCACTCTCTCATCTTTGATACCGAGTAGATGATCTGTGCTTATGTTAATAGCAATAATAAACTGAGGCTGTCAAGAGGTCATGAATTCTCCTTGAAATAGTAAGAAAGCGTAAAGAAAATGCAATCAAATTAAGTCCTCATATTTAATAAGTATTTGGTAAACACTGTAAGACTACACTTACCTTTAACTTACTTTTAGAAAAAAAAGGATAGCAAGTCAAAAACATGCTAAAAGACAAATCGTATAGACAATCATCAATCTGCATGAACAGAACACAAAGATGATTTTCTACATTATATGCAGCAAATACTTTGATTTGTTTACTGTTCTCAGCTGTATGCACTGTCTATCCTACAACTAAGAACTTGGAGAGATATCTACTACCTAAGGTTTTTTCCTTTTCTGTGTTATTTTAAGAACTGCAGATAAAATGGCTTTAAAACTTACAACATTCTGCATTTCCTTTGCAACTTTAAAAACCAGAATAATATTTAAAAAACAGAATAATATTTTTTTTATTTGTAGCTGCATTAACTCTACTCTTCCTCTGCTTCAGTCGTGTGAAGAACGGAAGCATCTGACCAATGTCAGCTCTGTGGGGTTCTGCTCCATTAGCAAGGCTGTAATTTTTGCACAGCTTACAGAAATATTTCCAAAATTTGATAAATACATCAAAAAACCCACTGCGGAGGAGGGTATCTCCCCACTGTTCTCCACTGTCAAGGTGGACTCTGATGACCATTACATGAGGCAAGAACTGGACACTGAGTGTCACTCCATATCAAAGAGTATGGTCTCCAGACTGAAGGAATACAGACAGTTTTCAAAAGCCCTATATTTTATCCACAATTGGGTCCCTCTTAGGAAAATAAGGCAATAAAACTAATGGAACCTGCAGAAAAGCATGGCTCAATTACTTAATATTTGTTAAGCAGTTTGAAGAAATAAAATTGTTATCTGCTTTATACTGCTCTTCACAACACACCAGGCTGACTCCTCAGAAGAGACATTGTGCAGTTTTACAGACAGGGGGGTTACGAAGCCATGAATGATCAATACAGTGGTAAAAAGGTGCACTGACATGATTATTACTACTGTACCCAGCAGCAAATGCATTTTTATTCTCATGTTGTTTCTTCTCTAGAAAGTCTTCTGACCGCTTTGATAAACATCATTACGCTTTGATAAACATCATTACATTTCAGGTTCCCTTGTGCTTTCCAGAAAAAAAAAACAAAACCAAACCAAACCAACCACCAAAACCAAACAAAAAAATGATACCACAGCAAATAGCCTGGGAAGGCACTACTGATAATGACTAGGAAACAACTTAACTTCTAGGTACTTAACAACCTTACCACACTCCACTCTTCAGGTGGGACACAAGTGAAACCCAGATGTCAGCATGCCGACGATGAAGCCACTCAGGTAGGCAAGAGAACATGTGAAGGGCAAAGCGCCTTCCCTTGAATCCTTTCTCCCACAATGCCTCACATGCTTCTGGGGCAAGGAAGCATCTCCTTTCACTTGCAATTCAGAGCTCCACTCTCCTGGATTTATGGCTCCACACATCCTCTTTACAGCCCCCTGGGCCTGACCTGCTTCTCTGAACAATTTGGAAAAATGTCTTCCTCCTCTTTACCCAATATTATGCGGTAAGACCATCTCTGCAGGACACAAACTATTCAGGTTTACTTCGCTCTCCTGTGTAAAGTGATTTGAATGTACATGAAGGCTGTACGGACCCATGAAAAGGTGCTTAAATGAATGAGAGTACAAGTGCTGCTACTGATTAGTAACTGATAAAGATCTGTAAGAACATCTTAAATAGCCTATTATAAGATAAATTCTCATCTCAGCTATATTAAGACAGTCAAAAGTAGAATTTGCTTAAATTCAAAAAGCTGCCGAAGGATATGACTGTTGCACTTCATGTAACTGCACAGAAGTGTTTTCTACCAATTCTTCTGTTCCACTGTAAAAGAGAGCCGAATCGGACGTGGATCCTACGGCCTGCACATTAAATAAAGGAGTGCATTTAGCAGACATCTCATATACCTATAATCCCAGACAGGTGGTTACTAATCCCAGCTGTTCTAAATAGAAACAGAATTATCCAGGAGTGTTAGCAAGCATCAGCAACATGCCTAAAAAACTGTGTAATAAAAAAGGACTTTTACCAATTTCGTGGAATATCTTTAACAACAGAGGACCAGAGACTTTATTATTACATTATTTACTGTCATTACTTTTAGCAGAGAATACTAAGATATATAGGAAGAATACATTCTGATAAAACACCAGAGAATTGTGAGCCATTCAATTTTGAATTTACATAATGCTTTTAGGAATTGCTATGCGTGATAACAGATTTCATTAATCCTGAGGTTACCTCCAAAATGAAACACCATGGTTTTTTCATTTGCTCCACCTGCCCAGCAGGTGTTTGAAATCTGCAGGGCTTGCAAGTTAATTACTGATGAGTCACTAGGGTGGGATGGGCTAATTAAACTCTATTTGAAAAAGAAAAGAATGAACAAATCATTTTACCAAGAGTTAGGGTATCAGCCGCAGAGTAGTAGTGAAGGTGGAAATTCTAGAAGCAGCAGCTCCGAAGAGAAGACCTGACGTTACTTTGGAACAACTATTCATCAATGAAACCAAAGACTGTCTACATTCACAGTGGAAGTAATTTTCTCTAACAGCAAATGAAGATTCTTAACAGTTTGTTTCCAATTAATCTTCACTCCTGGAGAAAAGCTGCCCTTTAACACTTTGAGGCTTAAACACAGTTGGCATAGATTGACAAAATCAGTAAAGGCTTCAGGAATTTTTTAACAAATCCTAGCTTGAGGCAATGTCAGAGAATTAAAATTCTTACCTAGAAAATGGAATCTGGGCTATTTTAATCTAATGTTTTGTTGTTTTCTATGTACAATCTCTGAAAAAGGAATAATTATGAGAGAAATTGAAGGCAATTAGAAAGCAGGTGGTAATTTCCCTGGCAGGAGAACTACAGCTCATTGCGTTAGTCCTCATCATCATCTCCAAACCTTAGCCAGGGAAGTTTCCTAAAGAAGCCCTACGCAGTGCTTCATTGTGTCACCGGGCAGGAGTGATTCGGTAAGCCTGCTGAGGAGGCACGGCTTTCTCCAGGAGCAGAGACACACAATTTGTCTGGCAACGTTGTAATGAATCTGCTTCTCTTTCCATCTGACTAAAACGTGCACGTGGAATCTATCTCTCCATACTGTTGACTCAGACTTTCTGTGTGATCTTGAGATCAAAGGTTATGTCAGGGTTGCTTCTCTGCCCATCCTGAGGTTCAGTCAATGGCCATTGTCTGAAAGAAGTCAGCTGGTGCACAAGGGAGATGTAGATTTAACTCCAAGGTCGCTTTTGCATTTTAAGGTAATCTACCAGAAAAATATGCCTCCTTTTTAAGAGCTTAATGCTCCCAGAGAGCAAGTTTTTGGCATGCCACCCAGGGCCAGTAAGCTTGCCAATGCTTACTCAAACACTGCTGAAAAGAAATAGAAATCAATACCAAGAAAACTCCTACACTAGTTCCACTCCATCCTAGTTTCAGAACAGTGGCC
>NW_010105775.1:0-15094 GCF_000699245.1 Pterocles gutturalis | reverse complement strand
AGAGGAGTGCTTCTGGCTGTTATTAGCATCTCTGTGCAGCTGTACCTATGCCAATGCAGGAGTTTAAAAACATAGGCAAGGAAATACTGATGAGATCTTTCTCATCTCCTAAAATTTACATGAGAGTAGGTTAATCAGAATCAGAAAACTGTGCACAATCTTGAATGGTTTCTTCTCCAGTGAAAGTTGTTAAATAAGGTTCTGTCCCTTCAGATACTTGCTCTCAGAACATTTTCTTGGTTATGTATTTCCCTGTCAAAGGCCTAGCAAGTTGTGGAGGAACAGATGTCTGTTTTTTCCATCACCCCTTTTTTTGGCTTCATCTACCACCAGGTTCTCCAGTTCCCCCATGCTCTCAGAAATGGAACCACAGATACCAGATTTCCACTTATTTAGGTCCTTGGCTTCACCTACAGTCAAGGGAAGATTTGCCATTGTTGTTTTCTTGTATACTCTCTAATCTAATTTTACCGTTTTCATAAGCAGAACTTTCTATTTGTGTGATGAATTCTCAGTATTTTTTGTTTGTTCCTCCTAACATCTCTACCTCCTGGCTTTGACCTGCTTTCAAACTGCTGCAAAGAGCAACAACCTACGGCACATGGAGTGTGCAAAGCTGCGTAACACCAGGTCAGTTACTTAGATACCAAAACATCTCCACCTTAAAAAAAGTGTCCAGCCTTCAACGCACGCAGCTATTCCCAACATAGCCTGTTGCCTCAGAGGAGAAGAGAAAGGAGAAAATGCTGAAACTAAGAGCCAGCTGCTCACAACCACAAACATGTCCTTTGGCCTCCTGTGGAGGATGATGGTTGCACCAGGAACTTACACTAGGGGTAATTTTCTCCTGGTGCTGCTCACAGTATCCTTCAACAGTGGTAAAGGAAAAAGAGGATTTCATTTTCTGCCTAAAATAATTCCTTCATTATCTTGGAACAACTGAGCACTTCCAGAAAAGCCATAATGTTCTCCCCATGGATCTTGCCATTGTAAAATGGGAATAGCTCTGCTTCCCCTGCCTTGCAGGAGTATTAAAACAAAGCCACCCATCTAAGCTACTCAGTACCAGCCATCACTGAAACGCCTATAAAAGCAATAAAAATCCTGTTTCCTCTCATTAGCAAAGATGTTAAGAGCAGCCATTTTTCACAAATTCCTCTGCATCAGCAGTTTACATCACCAGAAATCTTCAATTACTTGTTGTCCCTGTCCCACAGGTTGTTAATACTCAAGATGTTGGTTTCACTGTTTCCAAGCCCCCTGCCTCTAATGCTCCCTGTATTACAAGGAGCAGACGTTTACTACAATTCCACTTCCTTAACTAGTAACAGCAGATTTGTTTTGTGCGTAAGGAGATTAACTAGTTTTTCAAACCTCTTTGGAGTTTGGATTGTGAGGAATATTTAATATTTCCGTAGAACTATCTTCCCCGCAAAGAGTCCCATGGACTCCGATATTCATTGTCTTACAGCTTGATAAAAATTTGGTTCTATGAACAACAAATGTTAAATTGTTACCAAGAGGGCATCCATTCCCAACTGACCTAATCGTACAGTGTGTAAAGAAGCTAAAATGCTAATTTTCAAGTTAGAATATATTGCACTCAATTTTCTTCAGGCAAAATCCTTTATATTATGCCTTTTAGTTCTAACAAAATATGCACTTCTTTCCTTAATTATACAGCTTGCTTTACCCCTCCTCTTTTCCCATTCCCCCTTTTTGTTTTTTCTTGCTCAGAGGTATGCAAACCATCTGTGCACCTAACATCATCTACTAACTATCTGCAAATCTGTTCCCCTGAAAGTGATATTACCAAAGCTGGAAGGCCAAATAGTACCAGCCGCTTGCAGGAGCACAGCCTTGCACATCACCAGGGCTCTGCGATCTGCCCGCTCCCCAACCTTCTACGTGGACAATACATGAAGATATCTTAAGACTCCATGGGCTCCATACTTCTGCTTGGGTCAAACACACCTGCACATTTTTGGCTTTTACGATACCATAGTATTTGAGTTTACATGCCAATATTTCAGATAGTTAACTGAGTTTTGCACCTCTCATTTCTTTGAGAGACAATGTCCAGTAGACATCAGACCCACCTGAGAGAACCTCTGAAGAAGTTTTTTCCACCGACTTTAATGAAATCTATTTTAAATAGAAAAATTGGCATTTATTCTCAACATACTACCCAGTACATATATTTTCAATATATGCTGCACTTTGCTAGTATTTTTTGAATTTTTTTTACTATTTTTCTTTATTGACAAAGGGAGAAAATCTTCATCTCAAAAAGGCTAATAAAGGTGTTACAATTTGTTCTTATAATGCCAGATCATTAAAAACTTTTCTGAACTTTTACTGAAAAGATACTTAAATTTTATTCTCATGACACTTGTATAATACAGAAACATATCCTTATTTTTATCACCTTTTCATAAGATTTAAGTGTTCTGGATAATTAAAGAAACTCCAGGGGATTTACATTCTCCATCTCTGAAGAGGAAGATTGCAGGGTCAAAAGAATACATCCTTGGACCGCAAAAACTCAAAGCATGTTTATACAGCTTCTGAAAGTGTCTGTCTTCATTTAAATTTTTACACGGTTTTCTCTTAGATTATATTTTGGGAATCTGGTTGAGAGATTTACATGAGATACTTCATATTAGTTTTTAAATTAAGTTAGTAAATGTACAAATGATATTCCTAATGTGACAGTCATACCACCAGTCAAAACATCTCTTTAGTAAACAAGACTACTTTTACTGCAAGAAAAACACTGACATAATCTAACTTTGAACACTACTGGTGTAAAGAAGACTTGCAGCTTTACAACAAAGTACAAGTGTTGCAACTGGAGCAAAGACGTACTTTGGAGAGCAAAGCCAAAGCCCTTTTTACCATGTTTGGGGGCAGGGAGGGAAAAGCTAATTTAAATACACACAACAGACTCAGAGGAGCTTCTTATTAAAGGTATTTTCTTCTGGTAGCACTCATTAACGTCCACAGCTTCCAACCCTTAAGAAAAGCCACATGCTACAAAAGCCACATGCTACAAAACATGACAGTAACTTGTTTTGAACTTGTATTTCCTATTGGTAACATGAATCTCAGCTTAAACTTAAGCACTTGGAAATCTCTTAATATATCTCTTACAATATATTGCTGCCAGCGTAGGGAACAGTAGAAGCAGAGGACAGGTAAGAGCAAGAAGACAGAGCACATTCATTACATTTTTTCCAATATACTAGCCAGCAAAGAGGAGCTAATGCATGGAAAGTAGTAAATTATGCAGGGGAAAAAAGTCAATATGTATCTGTTTTCTCTTGGAGTAAAAGTACACTCCACGTGCCACAGTGCTGTTCCTTCTCAAGTTTTCAGCAATGACTACTCAGATCCTCCTACTGGCGACCAACTCAGCTCTTGCTAATTTTTAATTTAAATAAGTACTAATTTCTAAACCACATCTTTGAGGCAAACAGTCCTTAATGGGGAAGATAAAACATAAAGGGATATTGGAACTGTAATTCCCACATTGTTTTAACATTAAAGGAAAAGGACTTACTCTTTCACGAGTACCAGTTAAATGAAGAGCTCTACAGAAAGCATTTTCAGAGTACAAGGCCTACAATAAGATACAATACATCTTCCTAAGTGGTAACAAAACATACTGACAGAAGAAAAAAGTGCTGGAAACAATGGTATAACCCCAAACTTTGATTAGATTGTGACTGACTGATGGATGATTGCGTCTTCCAGATGCTTAAGTGGATTTCCAAGGTTTACCTTTTAACATGATCAGCTGTTTGTCTTCTAGTCTTACTTGACAAAGAAAATTAAATAGTTTGGATTTATGCTAGCTTCTTTACAGAATTTCCATTTATAAACATAGAATTCAAATTTCTTATTTAATATTTCCCATTAGAAAAGAGCAGGAGAATAAGGAATGAGATTTTGTCATATTTGTCATGTAATTCTATTTGATGTCATTCCTTTTTCAGTGATTTCTATCTGCATAATTTAATAGTTCATTATCGTATTACTGTCACTGAATCTCAATTAGCTGGTAACGATTATATTTCGGAAGCTGTTAACATCCACTTGCTACAGCCCTGTTCTTCCCATCTTCCATCTAAGCCACTTCCAGCTGACTAGTGGGCAGAAAAAGTATTAATAGCATTACGATAGCAGGGTAGAAAACTTGCATCATATCATCCAACATCCCAAACACTCAGATGGATGTTTCCAACCATCCTAAATAGGCTTCTGTGCAGCTATTAGTAATACTTTATATTAGACTCCACATGCATTATTTAAAAAATATATAGGTTAAGTTGTTGGGGCTTCTTTCTTTTCATCTTTTCAAATATCTAAAAGAATGCCTTTCTCTGAAAGGGAAATAGCTCTATATTTGGATTATTAGTATTTCTTTTCTCTCAGATCCTGCCCGAATTGTACTCTACCTATTAAATAAAAACAGTCTCCATCCAAAGTCAAGAGTATAAACACAGTTAATTGAGTATGAAAACACATATGGATTCCTCAGCCAGGCAACCAAGCCGGATTTTCTGCCCCTCATCTTTTTTTTTTCCCCCCTTTTCCATACAAGTCACGTAATAAGCTGAAATATTTCTCCTGTGCTACTTTGTGGAAAACTACCTCCAGAGGACTGAAGGCCCCAGAAGGATTTTTGCAATTTCATCGTAATTACTGTTGATTCTCTACGATAAATCCAAGCAAACTCAGGATTCCTTCCAAGGTCAGGGAGGCCAGCCTGCAATATTATTAAAGATTAATGCATATTTAGATAAAGTCTTATCTATGAATTCATTCCCTCAGATCAAGAAAGCTAATGACTCTGTAGCTGGTGGGTCTCCAGTTTCTGTTCAGACAAATATTCTTTGATACCCAATCTTACCCTTTTCGCTGCTTATTTTATACTCGGTATTTAATGCAAAATTGACTTAGGTTTGTTTTCCTATTGAAGTCCTAGAGTAAATTCTTTTGTTACAAACTAATTAATAGAATCACAGAGTACCTCAAGTCTGAAGGGACCCACAAGGACCATTGAGTCCAATGCTCCTCGCAGGACCCTAACACTAACCCATATGACTAAGAGCACTGTCCAGAGGCCCCCTGAACCCTGACAGGCTTGGTGCTGCAACTGCTTCCCTGGGGAGCCTGTTCCAGGGACCGACCATACCTGTACCTACCTTATAGAAAGAGACTTCGCACAAATGCAACTTGTAATTCTATGTATGTCTGAATCTGTAATACGTAAAAAAAATGTGACTGCCAGGTTGTCTTTACTACATCCTACAGACTGCCAGGACCTATAACCTTGCTGAGTGTTAGTTTCTTCGTGATGGACGTTTCTACCAACACTGAAATGCAGCTACTTCTGAATGTGTGAAAAAAGGGGACATCAGGTAGAAAGGTATCAGAGAGCACATTCTAAGCAAAGAAACTACTGTAACCAAAGGCACTGGGGAAAAAAAAATAATTGGATGAGGGCGGCAAGAAAATAACTGGGTTTATTACTAAAAAAATATATTCTTAATTTTTAAAGCTACATACATTGGAGGTCTATTATATACCAGTTTAAATATATATTAATTTATGCTTGACTGTTGAGGTATATCTTAATCCATTATGATATTCTAATATTTAAGAAAGTTTTGTTACCTACATTTTAAAAACACAATTTGGAATAGTGAAGGGTAGCTATAACTGGAACTCTCCTCCAGTTTCTGCTTCTGAAACAAATACATTCATGAAAATGTTTAGCTTATGCATAGATGGGATAAATTATTTGGTTGAAAATTCAAAAACTTTTACAAAAACCATTACTCTTTCTGTAAAATTAAATATCAGGTTGTTCTCTTAATAAATGGACACCTTCATGAAAAGCCAATGAGAAACTACTGAATGAGAATTTAGATTAGATTTGAGAATTCAGTCTTCAATTTAAGAAAGCTGTTTGCATTCCTAACAGCCTCCAGCACTATCAAGCTCATTACTTAACGAGGACAATCTAGCCAGTAAAACCAACTGGCAACTTGGAAGAAATAGCTTTTAAGTCAAGAATGCTCTCTGGTGACACACTACTGATGACGATTTTTATGTCAACGGCTATGAGAGATGCAAAACATGCAAAATCCAGAGATTTTATCTGCAAGGTCAGACTGTCAGATGTACAGAGTAACTCCCAGAATACAAAGGAAAAGATTACTTGTTTTTAGTAGAGTACAATTATCTATTCTGTACCTTGCAAAAATCAAAGTGATGTATAAAAAAAGGTATTGCAAGCATTTTCCATGAGTTTGATGATGCTATTTATGCCTTTTTTTAAGAGCCCATAAAGCTACTTGTGAAACTCTTGTTTCCCATACTGATCAACTTGGTGATGATGCTGACACAACAGCTTACTAATTAGCACATCCTCTGCAATTGCAACTATGCTTTGCTTCTTTTTAGATGCCTTTGTACAATGGAAATATTTCTATAGCTTTGTGATGTTCTTTATATGCACTTAAAACCTTTACCATATTTATTAACTACCCCAAAGACAATTTGTGACCACAGTCTTTCCAAAGAGTATTACTGTTCATTTATATTACTCAAGCCCAACTCTAACTTGAAAATTCTACTTGATGGATATGACATTTGGAAAGTTGATACCTACTGGGGAAAAGTTTCATACAGTTTAAAAAGTTTGACACAGTAATAAGTAAGAAAAGCTCCACTAGACAATAAGATAAGTTGGTACTTTCCTGTAGAATTTGAAATAAATAAGTTTCCCTCCCAAATGCAGAAAATATGCTTTTATTGTCCTTTGGCCATTTCAGTGCAAAGTTCTCCCTTTCTCACCCCAGCTCTCAATGTTACTGGGATGCCTACTCTTCTACATGCACTACAGAACCATCATCCCACTGTTCTCCCAGCTACTCTTCGGTTTCCAGATGTACTTTACAGTCACAATACTTGTTTAGAAACTTCCTTATCCTCACACCTGAATGTCTGTCCTCCAACTGAAGCTTATCTCTTCAAAATACTGCTCTCTGCAATAGCCTCTTCTGGCGCACATACCAACCGTTAGGCTGGCTTTCTCACGGTTCTTTTCTCTGATTCTCTTGTCAGGTTTCCAGTCTCCTTTGGAATGATGCCTGTTCTCCTCCGATGAGATCAGGACCTTGTTTTGGTACCTGTACTTGCTTTGTACACATTCAAAAACATAGCGGCTATTATATATCTGGAAAGGGTTGGAGGAGATTTCCAGTAGCACAAAAACAACACAAGAAGATGAAAAATCCTTTGCTCCCACTACAAAGGGAGCCTCAGACTACTCCAGCTTAAATAATTTTACACCAGGAGAAGCCCAGACTCAGTATGTAAATTAAGGGAAAGACACATTGGCTTCTCTTTACCTTCCCTTCAGGCTCTGTCTTCTCCAACTGCTATATCCCCTAAAGGAACCACCAGAGAAAACAGCTCTGGGTTAATTTTCTTTTTTCAGGTCTTGTGCAGATTCCTGCCACCTGCAGTTCCTCCTTCCATGAACAAAAGTGCCTTAATTTCCACTATCACGTCGACAAGGACAGGTGCAATGTGATACCAGGAATATCTTGTCTTCACGCATGGACAGAACCTTCAGGGTACCATTCTGAAAACTCAGTGCAGCTTGTTAAAATACTCTGCTAAACCCCACAAGACATGCTGAACAAGACCCCGTGCTGAATAAAAAGTAGTGTTAAGAGCACTGGGATGCCTTTTACAGGAGCAGCTATCGATTGTGCTTACTTGCAAAAAGTTTTTAAATTTATTACTTCTAGTGTTTAAGACAAAGGAAATTATTCATATTTTATTATCTGCTGAAAATTTTGCATAGCCATCACTCTTGCTAGCAAACAAAACCTGTAACAAATAGCTTTCAAGAAGGTTCTGTCCAACTAAAAAAGACTGACAACCTGAGAAAAAGTGACAGCAGAATGAAGTTATTTTCCACAAGATACATCTGGCTTGTGAAGCTGTGCCACAAATACACATCAATTTGGCAGGTGGGTGGAAGAAGCAGCTGATGCAGACAGATAACCTATTAACTCTTCCAAAGCATCTTGAAGGTCAACCAAATACCCACGGTGACGGTGAGATGTTTTGATAGCTAGGTAACCCTCATGCAGGGAGCAACAGCAGTGACCGCAGCAGCATCAGGTCTTGACACAAGCATTTAACAAGCAACCTCGTTTTCAGAGAGCACCACTAACTGACATTGGTGCAACTTGTGTAAATCAAATTTGCTGGGCTGGGTTCAGTTTTGATCCTTTCAACCCATCATCCAGTCATAACAATAAATACAAGTGTAGTGCTACACCAAAACATTTCCACATTCCACACACAAAGCTGAATTCACTCATTAACTGTAGCATTATTAAATCCTCCCTGTTCAGTGACTTGATTAGGAATGCATTCTGCCAAATGCTCTGAGGGACAACAGATTCCAATAGTCTCAAGTATCAGGACAGACGTTCTTAGTTTCTCTTCATCAAACACACACGCTAGCTACCTCTACACAGCTCAGCTGTACTTGTGTTCCTAATGACACCCACTGGGAGCTGGGAACGCGCAGCCTCAGCCAGCACTCCCTACAGCAGAACAGAGACATCAATTTTCCAGCTCAAGCAATAGCAGCAGGTTGCCTCAGTTTCCTGCCCAGTTTCATCTGCAGCAAAATGTTTGCATCTTTACAGTTATTAACCTCATCACCCTGTCACGTTACATATTGCTTTAATTTTCATTTTTAATAGAAAGCCCTATATTTCTCTAACAATTAGCTTGTTGTTCTGTAGTGGTTAAAATATATCAGGTGCTCAGGTAAAGAAAATAGCTCTTCTGTTCAAGATCTATTTTCTGAAACTACAGGTATGTTTGACATGTGATGCACATATTGTAAGTGATCAAAACACAGAACTGTCTTCAGCCCCAAGTGGTAGACAAAGCCTTCCAAAAACTAAGCCTGCAGTTGCTGCCAAACTGACTAATAATCAGCACGTGGTACTGGCATTGGTAAGGCTGTAAATTTAAACCCTTTAAAAAAAGAATGTCTTTAATATGGTCTGGAAGAGGGATTTTGCTACTTGAGCTTTTCTTGCTCCTGATATTTATGTTGAAAAACTAGCCTAGGACCAGAAATAGAGAAGAAATGCTGAAAGAGTAAATGAAATACAGCAACTGAAATGAAAGAGCCTCAAGCATAATGCAGCTGTACCTACCTAATAGCTCTCTTCTCAATCTGTTGGACTCTGCAAGGCTGTCAAATCAAAATTTAGCATCTTTTAAGAAAAATCCAAGAGCTCCCTCCATACTTGCAAATCAAATTTTCAGCTGAGACACTATGTGTATTTATGCATTTTTTCTAAATGTTAGGTTTGTTTAAAGCATTGCCATCTGCAATTTTCAGAAGATCAAGTGGAACAACAAAAAAACTCAAGAAAGATTACTGTCAGCCCAGAGAGTTCACAAAATGGAAAGCGAGTTGTGAGCAGAGGAGGTTATAAATTATACAGTGTTTTTTTGATTTCACACACTGAAGAATAACCTCAATCAGATTCCTTGCCTGCCAGGAACAGAAACTCTGGCTCTGCTTCTTGACAGACACAGATGGTAATGGACAGTCTCATCTCAGCAAGCCTTTCCACAAATTGATTCCTCTAACATTGACCATCACCCAGCCAGGGCATCTGCCAGCTCCGTCCTGTCCCAAACTCCCCTACCTCAACCAGCAAATGCTGAGCTAGCTCCTAGCCACTGAAAATCTATACTCAGCCTCACAGAGACAGCCGGGTGCCGTTCCACGGACTGAAGTGGGATTCCAATCCTACTCACAGCCCAACCCTGTGCTCCCCATCCACACTTTTAAAAATAACTTCCTAGTTATTATATACACATTGTTTTCAGCTTTTCAGTATCCAAAGCATAACCCTTGACAGCAAAGTAATTTCCCCTCCCCAGGAGTACACACAGAATTTTCTGCTGTGTTCTTCTCAGAGTGTATTGTGGCAGTAGTGCTCTGAGCACACTCCAAACAAGGCAGGGTTGCTTCATAAAGACCACACGATAGAAATAGCCCTGTGCTCTGCTCTAACTGTGCTTTATCCATGTCTCTCTTGTCAAGAAAAGAAACACCTATGAAATATGACAGATACCCCTTCCCAAACCAGCAGACCATCAAAACAGATCAACACTCCATAGTAACAGACGTAGGACTAAGCTTGCAGAAATGCCTCTGAAAGCTGAGCAGCTCAGAGTGGGCTTCCATTCTCTCCCCCACCTGTCTTTTGGGTTTTTTTTTTTCTTTTTTAGTAACAATTCACAACTCCAGACAAGTTGACAACTTACTGAAAATGGTTCTTCAGAAAAGTGCTCATCGCTTACTGTGTACCATCTTTATTACATTGGTACTGACATTTAACACTCAATAAATCTGCAGCCCTTCTGCGGAGCTCTTCCCTACAGTTAGACTTCTTTTCTTTTGATACTTGTTGAGTTTTCCAGGGATCAGGAGTTGGTTCATATCTGGCACTTAATCACCACGCAAGCCACTTGCATAAACTCCTTCCCGCTAACAAGATGAACCAAGGAGAAAGGGTGAAAAAAAAAATTGTCCTAAGGATCTTTCACAAAATTGCACAGCTGTTTTCCTCTCAACACACGAAATCAAGTTGTGCCGTTGCACTCAGCTGTGGTGTGTAACTTCCCCAACAAGAGTCACTGCGGTCTGAGTGAAGACGACTGACAGCTCTCCTAGCTAGATCTTCTGGTGCAAGTTCCTCATGAGACCCAGTGGGGAAGGGTCAGGGGATGCTGCTCATTGACAGCTGTCTCTCTCAAAATATGGTGATGTAATCATTTCTCAGGTAAGAATTCCTGCACAGAAGCAACCCCGTGAGGTGTGAAAGGCAGAGCACCAACACATAATGGCTTGGAGGGTTCTGAGAGAGAGGACTTGGACACTCCAACTCAGAATGCTTTTACCCCAGGGGAACCGTTCAGATGACTTTGAACCATCAGCAGAACCCCTGAAGCAGAGCACTACACTGGGGTTTGGAGCAGCATTCAGTTCTAAGCACTTCGAATTCACTGAGATACAAAAAAAAAGGAGAATTTAGTTCTCTCACTTAAACTGGCAGCACACAAATGACTCCAGAAGACTTTTTATTAAACAGCTGATTAAGTTATTGATAACTGTCAAAAGAATTAAGCCACAGAGGCAATTCCCTTCAAAGTCTTTTCATTTTCTTCTAGATGTCAAAAATGAGTTACATCCAGCTAACTGGACCTACAGGGGATTTTCAGAGAAGCCAAAGAGCACAGGTGCCTGAACCAGAGGGTCTGGCCCCATCAGAGGGTCGTCAAACCACCCCATCTTAACAGACACCCTTTGTTAGGACAGGTATACGAAGGCCAGCAGACGCCGTGGTGGTGGAAGCTGTCTACTGTACCTCCCAGAGCACAAAGAGGGAGGACTCTCAGCAGAGAGACCACGCTGGAACAGAACACAGGCCCCTGGAGGTTGAGCAAAGGGAGCAGCTCCAGGATTGCTTCCTACACAGGCTTAGGATTTGGAATAGGGGTGGCAAACCACAAAGACCAGAGAATACAGTGTCAAACCTTGGATCTCCAGGCCTAGAATGATGACCAAGAGAAAGCTCCAACAAGAAAAAGAACTGTACTTAAAAAAAAAAAAAAGGCTGGATCACACCATATCACAGTGCCCAATCGTTACTGAATTATATAGGAGAAGGGATCCTAACTCTTATGTTTTGTTACTCTTTCAGTTTGTTACTTTGATTAAACAATACAGAGACCTCTTTGTAATAAACACTTTAATAGCCATTCTGCTGCTGATTCTGGAAAGATAGCTCGTTTGCAAGAAGCTTCAACCTTTCATCTTCTCTGTCAGTTACAAATGGGAAAACCACACTCTACATCCTCAGCTGCTCCAGCACCAGAACCAGCCTAATTCCTGCTAAGATTCCAGATGATGTGACCCCTGCACAGAGAGGACGACAGCAAATGAAGAGTGAAATGTGACAGTCGATGTATCCTTGGGGTTAACTTCCATTCCAAGCCAGAAATGAAGCATATGCAGTGCTTCATATGCATGCAATGTATGATACACGGGAAAATCAACTCTTGTTGTTTTATTGTGAGCTTTCTGTTCCTTAGTAATGTTTCTTTTAGCCACAAACACCTAAATTCATGACAACAGCAGCTTTCCTTATGAAAAGAAAATTTGTAGCTCACCAACTGCAGAGTAAATCTGTGAGTTTTAAAATACGTAACAGAGAGAGCTCACAAATTAAAATGCATCAGGGAGACTCACTATTTTTAAATCATATCTTTTTTGGTCAATCTTGTGATTTGGGTATTTGACTTAAAATGCTTAGATACGATAATGCTGTACTTATTAATCACAATATTTCATTTTGGCATACAACATGCTTACACTTTAACACAAAATTTGACTCTAGGTTGTAAAGAAATTATACTTAACTATACTCCCTCCAGAAGCCATTTTTAGTTTTTAGTACAGTATGTAGCACTAATATGCCATCACTGAGATGTGAAGCAGTCACTTTCTTCCTTGGAGAGACTCTGTAATCCATTTTCTGAAACAAGAGCATGAATGTAATTGAGAAGTTTCGCATACTGGTAAGCTGTCGTCTTGACTATTTATTCATTTGCCAGTGCCAGACTCCCTTCATACAAAGGCTCCCAACTTTAGTACATGTCCACAATTGCATCATTCCTCCCTGCTCCCACCGCAGCAGTACCTTGCTCTCTCTGCTCTCACCCGCTCTCTCTTTAGCCATACCTCTTACCTCACAACAAACACCGAGGGCATCCTGTGCCAAGATCGAGAGTATTACTGTCTTTTTGCTCTCTCTCTGACAGTCCCCATCTCATTTTTGTCGATATTTAATCTGTGCATTTCACAAAACATTTGGCAAGAAGAAAATGATTTTCTGCCTGGTTCTTTGTTATTCACGGTGCAGTAGGACAGGCAGTTCTTCATATATAGCTAAAGCCACTTCAAAATGTGTCCCAGGAGAGGGCTCATAACCTAACCCAGCCCATGTACCCATCGTGGTGGAAAGGTGTTTGCCATGGTTTTGACCAGACAGGTTTCAAGAAACATGATTACTTGCTCATATGACAAGCCTGATAACCTGTCTCAGCTCACCCTCTTCCACAGCAAGCACCCCATAGTGTTTACTTTTACAACCATATTTGTCCAACAGGCCCAGAGGCAGATTCAGCGGCTGTTCCACCACCTTTGTGTTGCTGCTTCAAACGCATTCTTTCATTTCATTCTATCTATTTCATAACCTCTTTGCAAACACAACTGTATTATCACTGCACTTAGCAACACTTAAAATACAGAGATCATCTGTCTGCTATAGATGGAATATCATTATGAGACGATTTACACAACTGTGCAAAAGAAAAAAATGCTATTGTGAGCAAACAAGTTGCTATGCCACAATCACCACTAAATGCATTAAATAAACCCTTCTCAAATTTTCAGCCAGAAAAAACAGTTTATAATAATAACGATCTGCAAGTAGTGGTGCCTGCTCAGTCTGTAGTAGTTCTGCCCTGTACTAATAATTGCATTGTCTGCACGATTTGTAACGCAGTACAATCCAGGTATCTGCCTGCCTCTGTACCCCTTACTCTCCAGTGGTACAGACAGCAAAATTATTGGACAACAAAATATCAGCACCAATAACTATTTCATAATTAACATAACCGTTCCTGATTAAAACAGAAGGATAGACTGTATTTACGGAGATAACATTCTATCAGTGGCTTGTACAATATCTCAGCAAGTAAAACAGAGATATCATACCCGATTTTAGCTTTGTGCCTGATTCTCCCCAGCTTTCTGGTTGAAACAGTTATTTGCACTCGTGTAATGTGATGTGATGTACTGTACAACTGTGCAAAAGATGAAGAATACCAAGGACTGAAGAATACCAATCTGCTGGCCTTTTGTACCCCACTTCACAAATTCCAGTGGCTGCTCTGGACACAAAGCAACAGAATAGCAGGTCATTTCACAGCATTCCAATCTGAACAATGTGAGCAAGTAAGCACCTGGCCCAAGATGTAGAACACAATATCAAAGGCTACCTAAGCCTTTAATAATGTATTTTTGACAGCAGCACTAAAAGTATTCCAGTAGGGTCACTGAGTCTGTAGACAATTTAACATTTCACCTTCCACTTCCTGTTATTCATAGCCATATGTGTACTGTATGCCTTCAGATTTTTCTCTAGGTTTCTATACAATATGTTTTCATTATGGAATAGATATATTGGAAAAACAAAGTGGTCACTGCACGATCCATTCTGAATCATCCACCGTTACACAACTTCAAACATGTAGCACAAGACACAATAAAACACCAGCACTTTGTTCATTTTCAAAAGACAGAACTGACCCTAAAACACAAGAGAAGATACCAAACTAGTATGATGGCATACTATGACTAAAGTGAAGCATTAATTTTAATTACCTTTGATTTCACTTTATGAAAGAAATAATCTGCAGATGTATCTTTCAGCAAGACAATTATTTTTCACTAAAAAATCTTGCGGGGTGTTTTTTTTTCAGTATGCGTAACAAAGGCATTGTGCTAGATTTTTACTTTGAAGCATGCTCATAATGGAGAGGAAGCATACAAACGGATACTTATTGATGCACACTCCTCATGAATAATAATACTATCTCTTTTACTGATTCATCTTGCTATCATTCAAGTAGATTTCTTAATGCTATAATCCAACATTTTATCAAAAGATTAAGGTACCGGGTACATTCAAGTAACCAAAAAGCTTCCCCACAGAAGTTTAGCACTGGAGTTTCAGCTACATACCCAGGCAGTTCGGATTTCATTTTAACTCAATTTTGTTGCCATCTACAGGATCACAGTAAGTGCTGAATTTCATATTGCACACCCAGTTTCCAAGGCAGACTCTGTATGGAAATACAGAATTCCTCTTGTTTAAAAAAAAATATATATACATATATA
>NW_010105774.1:2161-4048 GCF_000699245.1 Pterocles gutturalis | reverse complement strand
CCAGCCGCCTTGCTCCTGTCACCTGTGTGGCAGGAGAAATCATGTCATTTACAGATGCCTTTTATTTCCCTCCTGGTGTGGCACAAACACAACCCCCGGAGCCCCCACAGTGCCCGTCGGCCAGTCCATGCCCCTTGTCACTGGGCACAGTGGTGGCCCCGGGGCTTTCACGGCTGTCCCAGGTGGAGTCCCATGGGTCCCTTACAAGGGTCCCTAACGAGGGACAGCAAGCAGCCGTGGGGCTGGGTGGTGGGTGTGGGTTTCCTCCCCACCCCTGAGCCCAGCTCTGCTGCGTGAGGAGGAGGAGGATGGGGGAGGTGGAGGAGGCTCCTGCCCTGTTTGGAGAGGGTCGAGCACAGGCTGGGGAGCTTGGAGCAGCTTTGTCCCTGTGCTGGGACCCCATGGGGCGGGGCACGGGTGAGCTGGGCCACTGGGCCACCAAGATGGGCCACTGGGCCACCAAGATGAGCCACTGAGCCGCTAAGATCTGGAGACCAGGACTGATGGGCACAGGCGGAGGGGGGGAGCTGAGGCGGGTGAGTGGTGCGTGCCGGAGCCGGGCTCAGCCCCTGTGCAGTGTGGGACAGCGTGGGGACATCCCTGGGCCCCTGTGGGGGTCACTGAGCCCGGCTGTGCCACCTCGGGGTGTCTCCAGAGCCACCCTGGAGAAAGACGTGGCTGAGCGTGTTTGCCAGGGGTTGGGAAGTAGTTGTGTGCAGAGCAATAAATTAATTAAACCCGTCAAATAAAGCAGCACAACAGCCCCAGTGGGATCCCCGCTAATGCATCCGCTAGTTGTGTTTAGGTACTAACACCCTGACGGGAGGGCTTTCATTAGCAGCCCTTAAGCCCAGTTTTCTCCTCCCTGCCCGAGCATCTCCCGACATGGGTCCCTGCATCCCGCGGGAGCTGGTGTCGTTCTCCTGGAGCATCCCCGCTCCTCGCCCGGTACCCACGGCCCCATCCCAGCCTGTATCCCGCAGTCATCCTCCCGTTGCCGCTCCGCTGGGACCCCAGCAAGCCAGGATCAAACCGAATGAGCAGGAAGCTCTTTGCATAAAGACCCAGCAAAGTGATTCCCGGCTGATCCGATGGCGCTGCTGTAACCCGTGGAGCCGGAGAGCCGGGGGGAGAGCACGGCGGGGCTCAGCGTGGGGAAAAGGGCGGCGTGTTGTGGGTTTTGATAAATTGTTGATAATCTCAGCTGCTGGAGGAGCTCGCGGGATCTCTTCTTTATTCAGAAAAAGAAGGAAACCCAAAGCAGTGAGCTTAAGCAGCCTTGGTTGTCTCAGTGCGGAACCCAGAGAGGTTTTCCTGGATTCCTAACGCGAGCGGTGTCACTGCAATCGTGGCAGCCAGCGGCACGGTTATTGCTGGTGTCGAGGTGAAGCCCGGCTTCGCCTCCGTTGGGTCTGTCCATCCTGCCCTGGGCTTGAGCCCCTCTCATCCCCCTGGTCAGAGCCCAAATCTGGAGCTGCCATCAGTGCCCCTGCCCATCCCCAGGCTTGGATCCATCCCCTGTGAGGGGAAAGGGGGGATTGCCCGGGATGGGGGCTTATGGAGAGCATGTCACCATGGGCTGCATCCCACCCACGTGGTCCCAACACCTTCGCCTGGCGAGCGCCTGTCGGTGCCGCCGTCCCGGCACGATGCCGGTGGTGATACCGGTGCGCCCATCCAGCCCTGGAGCTCTGCCTCCTGGCAGGATGGGATCCAGCAGAAGGACACAGACAATTTAACCGGTTATTACAGCTTAATAACGCCATCGTTAGGAGTTTGGAAATTAAAAGGGGAAAAATAAGCAAGCGATGTGCTCAGCACCCTGGGTGCAAAGGCAGAGGTGGTGGGGAAGCAGCGTGGGGTCTCTCTGGCGCTGTTTGGGTGCTG
>NW_010105774.1:695-2059 GCF_000699245.1 Pterocles gutturalis | reverse complement strand
CGGGGCCGCCGCGGTTTTTGTCTCCCTGCCAAGCCGTGCTCATTGCTCCCGCGCGCTGGCTCGCGCAGCTAATTGTCTTCTAATTGTAATGTAGCTGTATCGGTTGTGGTTTAATTAGCGGCGTGCCTTCTCCGCGGAGCTGCTCGCCAGGGCTCGGCGTTGCGTCGGGGGGGCTCGCGGGGTACCCTGCGATAGAGAGAGAGAGAGAGGGGGGAGCATCGGGTTTGGATGCTTGCAGGGGAGGAAGCGGGGTTCCTCCGGGATGGGCGTGATGCTGATGGGATGTGCAAGTACCTGGGGACAAGCTTGGGGACAGCACTGGGAGGAGCTGGGGCAGGAGCAGGGGGTCCCATCAGATGCCTGCGGAGACCCCGGCCCCACCGGAGGGGTTTGGTCCTGGGCCAAATCACCGGGGGGGGGAATGTAAGTGTGTGGGGGTGTGCTGTGGCACATTGCCACCGTCCCCAGATTGGTGACGGGAGCAGGGAAGGAGCCCGAGCAGAGCTGACCGTGCCGATCGGCTCCCCAGGCTTCGTCGCGGCTCGTAATTTATTGCGTTGGGATTTTAAATATACTCTAAAGCGCCGCGCTAGTAGGAAAGCAGCTCTCTGAAGAGCCCGTCTCAGGGCTCTCTCTCCATTTCCCATCAACGAGTCGGACGTAACAGATCTGCCGTGTTTATACAGGAGTCTCCCATCCCTCCCGCTGCCCATGGTCCCCCCCGCTGCCGGCGATGCTGCGCCGGGTTATTCCTGACTCCAGCATCAGTAATAACGAGTCGGGCACCGGGGCTTCGCTGGAGGCTTACGTGATGATGCACGGAGCAGCCGTGGGTGCTGCTGGCTGCTAACGATGGGGTTTTGCTCATCGGTGGAAAAAGCGGAGGGAGGTTGGGAGCAACGTGAGGGGCTGTCGTGCCGGGCGGTGTGATGGTTCTTCCCGGCACAGCTGCCCATCAGGGAAGGGTTGGTGTTGGCCACGGTGAGCAGCTCTGCACCCTGGGAAAGCCAAAATCCTCCCAAGCTGGACGGGAGCAATCCTGGCTTGCACCCAGCAGCGTTTCCCCCGGGATGCTCCAGCCCTGGCCTCGCTCCTCGTGGGACAGGACCAGGGACGTCCAGCGGTGTCGGAGAGAGCAGCCCACACCTCTCCTTCCTCCAAGCCATGTGTCCATCCTTCCTCCTCACCACGTTTCACCCTGGATAGCAAGAGCCTGGGATGGAGAATCCTATCTCCTTTATTTGAATTTTTTTTACCCATTCTGGCAGCATTTCGCCTGCCCTGACCCCCCCCCATGGCCCCAGATCACCCACCTGTGATCTTGTAATATTCCAACCTCATTGCCTCCGTCGGCGATCGCAGCC
>NW_010105774.1:0-638 GCF_000699245.1 Pterocles gutturalis | reverse complement strand
CAGCACCTCTGCCCGAAAAATAGTTGTCAGGGCTGGTTTGTGTGCGTGCGTATTTTCCCACCAATAAACTTCTGCCACAATTACCCCATTTTTTATCTTTATGGCCTCGGACGCTGCAGGAGATATTGGATCCATATCGGAGCAAAAGAGGACGTGAAAAAAGCTACTAAAAGCGGAGAGGAGATCAGTCAACGTGGCGGGTGAAATACGCGGTTTTGATTAAGCATTCTGCAGGTAACCCCAACGTAATTTATGGGGTTTAAGCAGCTGCACGCCGCGTTTCGCTCGGCGCCGAGAGCCGGCTCCTTCGACAAGCCCCTGTTCGGAGTTACCCATGGGTGATGGAGGGTGAGGACTGCCCCGGGGACCCCCACAACCCACCCCCCCAGAACGTCGCACCCTGGGACCACAACCCTGGGAGGCTGATAGTGATGAGAAGAGGTTGGGATGTGCTGGGATGGAAAAAGGTGCTGTAACCCCCAGCCAGAGTGAGAGGGAGCAGAGGAGATGCTTTCCAGGAGCTGGGGTTTAATTACGGGAATAAACAGAACCCCACCGAGGGCAGGACCCGGGGGGAAATGCTCTTGCCCCCCCGAGTGAGCCTGGCTGCCAAGCCCTGCATTTTGGGGTGCTCAGGG
>NW_010105773.1:129321-138512 GCF_000699245.1 Pterocles gutturalis | reverse complement strand
GCATCCCGGCTGCCGGGGCTCTGGCCCATCTGGAGGCTTCCTGAGCTCGTGTGGATCTCACAGCACAGCTGGCTGTCTTTTTCCAGAGTTTGCTTTTTCATCGGTTCTCCAGAACCCTTTGGACTCTGCTTTATAATGATGCCGAGTCACAGAAATCTGGGTTGCTTCCTGAAAGCGCATGAGACTGCCTTTACCATCCTGTTAGTCCTAATGAAGCACGGCCAAGGGCAATGGAAGAGTTTATTTATTTACTAATACCAACTGTGACTTTTTCCTGGCGCCCTGCAGGTGCTGTCAAGATTGCTGACCGGTCCCGGTCACTTGGTGCTCCTGACAAACCCCACTCAGCCACAAGCCTCTCTCTGGGAGGTGCAGCCCTTATACTAGAAAGACCTCTGTCCTTTTGCATGGATGGAAGATAAGTTATAATTTATAATTTAATTTGGCAATGTATAGCTAGAAGCCTATAATTTCAAGAGTGCCTTCTGTCTTTGTGTGATGGCTCATAGGTTTTGGCTACGAAATGAGAGATCCCAGAGGTCTGAATTTTTTTAAAGCAGGTGAGACAGCCATAATTAATTTGCTGGTATCTGTATTGCTTAGTTCTGATGGAAAATACAAATTTATTTCTGATAGTAAGATGTCCTAAAGTGGACATTGTTCATTCATTGTACCATTCCCCACAAATGCAATAGCTAAATTTTAGATATTTTCAATGCGAAAACTACTGTGGAGCTGAAAAGTGCAGAATCCATTTTAGAAAATGGTGAGAAATGGGTATTTTGCTGCATGCCATAGGTCAATTTAGATAGTTTTAGTTCTTAGTTGAGACACATTGATTTTCATGCTTTTCCCATTAGTTAGAATGGCATATACAGGATACCAAATGTGAGTAGTAGCTGAGGTTCATATATCACAGTCCCAATGCCAACAAAGACCTTTTTAACTCTCAGAAATAATGGAAACAAAATCTAATAAACGCCAATATTCAAATACCAGCTTAATTTAGAAGCACAAAAAAAGATTACTGTTCCTGTAATTTTTAATATTTCTTTATTGAAGAGGTGCCCGAGTGCAACTGATAGTTTGAGTAGCTGGGATCTGTTGTAATTCTGTTGTCTGTACATCATGCATCAGGCACACAGGTGGAAGTGCCATGCTGTTTGTCCAGTGAGTCCGACGAGCTCAAGCCTGTCTTGCCTTCTGGCTCAGCCTATTTCAGCAAGAAATTCCTTCAGACTTTGTACAAGAGACAGAGCACAAGGTTGGGATATTTTAGATGAGCTCTCTGACAGAACTGGAAAAATCTAGGAAATAGAATGTTTTTTAGACCAAGATATTACCTTGTTGACCAGTACGGATAAGAGGAACTGCTGGTTTTCAGTAACTCCTTTTGTTAACATATATACTTTGGCTTTTAAGAAGCATATGTGGAAAATGCCATGTATTTAAGGGCAAATGTAAAAAATTGCCAATAGATCAATTGAAATATAAGCTCTATTCTATTATTTTATTTACCCCTATTCTGTGTGTGTATGCATTTATATGTATATATGTATTAAAAATACACACAGAAATATATTTACAAACAATTCTATATATGGTTCTACTTTTTAAAGCTCTTGCTATTCATCTCTCATTCATCTGGTTTGCTTTCATGCATCTTGTTATTCCATATTGTAACTCCAAGAGGTGTGAGAACAAGCCATTTGAAAGAGAGACCATGACATGAATGCGCAATGGGAAGCAGCCAGTTCACTGCATATTTTAGAGTGAGAATTTTTTTACTCTCAGAAAAATAAAGGCAATAAAATCCCTGTATTTCCAAGAGGGCATCGTACTTACCACGTTGGTTTCAAAGGACAGACAAAGAAATGAAGAGGATGCTTGTAGGGATTAGAAGGAACAGACAGAGGCTTTTTTCTAGAATTCGCTGCCTGCGCTGGTGTAAAAGAGCAGGCGGGCAGGTGCTGTGTGGGTGCTGTGATTTACAGGAACAAAGCAGTCGTCCCTGGTGGAACAACATCAGAGATCTGCAAGCCTGGTCTCTGTTCTCTCGGTGTCTGTAGTTGTTAATAGCCCTTGGATCGCGTACTCAGTAATTTTATTTTTCTATTTTTTTTAGAAGGTAAGAGTTTTCCAAAGATGGTAGACTCTTGCTTATGTAAGTATACTGTAGGGATAGGATTAGACAGAGGGTAGTAAAGTAAAAACTGTAAAGGCTGAGCGCAGGCAGGAGTCTGCATTTTCATTAGGCTCTGGTTCCTTTCTGCTTCTGCCTGTGCAATCGTACCCTGAAGGGTTAAGGCTTACGTTAAGCCAGGTCCTGCTTAGGAAAAGGAGGAGCTGCGGAGTTTGGCTGTCTGTAAACATCTGCAGGTTTCAGAGAAGGATGCCAAAGGCTAGCGTCATTTGATGTCATGATGGCTTTAAGCTGAAAGAGGGTAGATTTAGACTAGATACGAGGAAGAAAATTTTTTCCTGTGCGGGTGGTGAGGCAGTGGCCCAGGTTGCCCAGAGAAGCTGTGGATGCCCCATCCCTGGAGGGGTTCAAGGCCAGGCTGGATGAGGCTTTGGGCAACCTGGGCTAGTGGGAGGTGTCCCTGCCCATGGCAGGGGTGGAACTGGATGATCTTTAAGGTCCCTTCCAACCCAAACCATTCTGTGATTCTATCATGCATTGGGCAGGGCCCTTTGCTGTGATCCAGGGCTAGGGTTAGCGTTGGGAGAATCAGGGACTGCTGAGGCTGATGGCCTGCAGGAGTGCGTTGCTCCCAGAGCGAGGAGCTGTGGTTTGTCACTGTGAGATTCTCATCCCTTGTTTCTGACCGATGTGTGCCGGTGAGGTTCTGAGCACTTGTGTAGGTGGCTTTCAGCGACAGGAGTGTAGGTGTCAAGTCTGGGAACAATTTGGAGCTGGATTCCACTTTTGCCACCACCTGCAACAATTTGCTATTTCCAGAAAATGTGCTAATGTGGTGTAGCATCAGCTCTGATGTATTGCTCCTCTGCCTGCATAGCGCATGTTTTCTGCACTCATATATGAGTGAGGTTTTGAGATACAGTTATACACAGAGTTTAGTAAAACTGCAAACTGAACGTCCCGGTGCTTGCTGGAGTTTTCTCTGTCCAGAGAGAGAGGTTAATGGCTGGCTTCTTTGTACTCTTGATTTTACTGAGTTTATGTTCATTTCCTTGTTTGCTTACATTTTGAATATTGTAGAATACAGCAATCTCATCTTATTCTAGTCCATTTATTTTTGGGGGGTTTTTTTGTTGTTGTTGTTTCTTTTTGTTTTGTTTTTTTCTTTATTTTTTTGCATTTGGCCATTTTTATGCAATGAGGATGGATGGGTCCCTGTTTTGGGACCTGCTGCCAACTTCTTTCTGGATCAAGGCAGCAGAAGGAGAGGGTTAGCACATTAGACTCTTGTTGTTCTGTACTTTTCTATGTTATTGCATTGCTGTGGCTATGTATCTTATGTTTTGGGCTTGTTAGGTTTAGAGTTTGGAAAAATACAGCACTTGTGATCTGAGCTTTTAGAGGGGGAAGATGAGGTCTGCTTCTCAGATTCTCATTCATCTATAGTTTTCATGAAAAAGCAACAAACTTGGGAAATTTTCAACTTGCTTTGGGAGTAGAAGAATTGGTGAAATGCTCCAAGTGGGCTGTTTGTTGTAAACTACACGCTCTAGAATAAAGTGGACCGAGAGGACATGAGCAATTCATAAGAAAAATTGATCTATCCAGCTAGAGAAATGGACAATAAAATTTAAAACTTAACCCAAACAAAATCCATCATTTTTTTAAAAATTTTTCTTCTGCAATTTCAGTGCCTGTGGAGACTACAGAACACTGGAAATTGATTGATCGGGTGGTTCCATGTTGTACAGGGAGCTTTTTCTTATGATGTTCCCATCTGAAATGCAGTCTTTTAAGTATATAGACTAGCAAAAGTGTAAGATAGTACTAAGAAAAACTGAACCTAGCCATAACTCCCCAGAAATAGGGGTGTTTGTCAAGAAATGGCAAATTGATGCAGGCAGGTATGCAATAACAAATCAATCCCAACATATAAATGCCCCTTAAGTAAGCAGTAAAATACAGTATTTACACTTCAGGGGAAAAAAAAAAAGAAGAAGATATATTTAACAAAGTGTAACCTTTTTAAAATAGAAAAGGTATTTAAGCATTTCTTTGTAAAATTGTTATAAATTCTAAATATTTTTTTGGATAAAATAAAAGATTCAAATGGTCTGGAAGACCCTGTGCCAAAATGTATCATTTTCTCCTTTAACAGAAAGAAGCCATTTATCTCTTTTCAGAAAACAGAGTCCAATTATAGATTTTGTACGTGTTATGCTCAATATGCAGAAACGCGATGAGATCAAATGCCTACACACAAGGCACACCACTTCAGAATTACTTTGGAACAACAGCTTGCAATCTTTATGTAAATTCAAATGTGTCTCTCTATCTTGTTCTTCCAGTGTTTGGTGTAGCATGAAAAACTGCATACATCATCTTTTTGGAAGGGAAATGACTGATGCAATTTTAATAAAGGCTACTAACAGTGTCGTGAATCAGGTTCTGTGAAATATTAAGGACTAGATGGCAAACAATTTCATCCTGCAACACTGCAAATTCTCCTGGTGGAGGAGGAAAACCCACCTGTGGAATGTGACCTCTGTTCAGAAGGCGTTTGAACGCTTCTGATTCAAAATTTGAAGATGAGTTTGTTCTCATTCGTTTCAAATACCAAGTGAAAGAAATAACTTTAAAACATACCTGCCACATTTTGAAGGCCATGCTTGAAGTCCATAGCTTCCTTTTGGTCTTGTCCCTCTATGTTCAGGGCTTGTGGGAGTGCAGGGAAAAATGTGCTGGTCTGTACAGGGGCATTAAGCTTGCTTTGAAGGGGGTAGCGGTGGCTGGTGAGAGAGAGAAGCAAAGTCTGCCAAGAAATCACACACACACATATCCCAGTCCCCAGTCAGATCAGATTAACATAAAGGTTGGTATGTGAAGAGTGATGCCTTTGACCTTTTGACATTACATTACTTAAATACATGAATTGCCAGCTGTCGTACATGGTGAAACTCCACGGAGTTAGATGTACTCTAGTTTTTCGTTACTAGGAAAAGAGGAAAATGGTCCAAGATGCCCATAAAAACCAGGGAGAACATGGAAATGATGGAAAGAAACACTAATAATGGAACAGGAGGGAATAAAGTGAGAAAGGTGATGGATTGTAATGTTTCTTTCATTAATCCGGTATGTTTTGGTGATACTATAAAACTAACCTCGTCTGGTGGGAGGTGTCCCTGCCCATGGCAAGGGGGTTGGAACTAGATGATCTCTGAGGTTCCTTCCAACCCAAACCATTCTGTGATTCTATCAATTTTACAGCTTCCGGAATGGTTGTGCTGTAATGAATGGGCTCGGACAAAGGTATTGATTCCATGCTACAGGTGCGGTGCAGTGCAATGCAGAGTCCATGCACCGTGTAGCTGAAGTAGTTGCCAGTGAAGCAAAAAGTCACTGTGAGACAGGGGAGGATGATCCGTGTGACTCAGGGAACAGTAAAAGAAATTGCTTTGAAATTCGTGTTTACTCTAGAAATTCTGCAGGAAGGAGAAGAAATATTAGTTGGGTTTTTTTAGCTCCTTGGGATTTAGGACAGTACTCACAGGCCATATGTTTGAGAGGGTGACTTTATTGACACCGCAGATATATTCCAGAAAAAGCAAAATTACATTTCCTGTGTATTGTGATCAGTGTGATTTGCATATCTTGTGGGCAGCGCTTGTTCAGAACTTCCATTGATAGGGCTGCAGAACTTTGCCCGTTTCTAGCAAAAGGATGAAAACTGCTCAACTGGAAGAGTGGTGCCACTGTGAAAGTTGTAGCAGGGTTTTGGCAAATGCCATGGTACTCATTCTACAATATTTACCTGGCTGATTAGTTTATATCTACACCAAGTATCTTCATATTTAACTGCAATTATTTCTGTGACTGTCGCGGTGGTACCCACAACCCAGATTAAAATGAGGTTCCAGTCTTGCAAAGTAGCAAAGAGATTTGTCTTTATCCTTTGAGGATACTGATCAGTTTAGAGGGAGAAATTTGCATCCCATTATATAAATCCCATACGTTGCGAAGGCCTAAATTGCAAAACAATTTGATTCTTAGGTGAGATGTGTTTTTATCCAGCTGTACAGGTGCCTGGGACAAATGCAGAGGTCCTAATTACTGTATTTTGTTGTGTATTCTCAGTCATTAGATTTATAGTCCCCTATACTGCCTTCCATTCTCTGTTTTTCAGTAGGCTTGTCAGGAGGCTTTGTATTTATTTTAATTGTAGTTATTTTCTCAATCCCCTGTAAACCATATATTGCTTGAAGTGTGCTCCTCTCCAGCTTTTGTCTCTGAATCATCACTTTATGTTTTCATTTTCATCTGGTTTTGACCATTTATGCAGTTCTTCAGAAATTCAGAATTGTAGCTGAGAAAAAAAATATACACTTGCAATGTAAGGATAAAAAAAATATACACTTGCAATGTAAGGATAAAAAAAAAAGTCAGCGTTGCTACTTCGGGCTTTTTTTGTTCTTGCTTCAGTCACCTATTCCTTTGCTCTGATGCTGCTGTTAGGGGTGGAAAGTGGCATAATCAATGAGAAATCAGGTCTCTGAAGCATTCAGGTAGAAATGTATCATAAACAATAGCTATCACTGAAGCAACTTGCTGTGTTGAGCTTTGCTGTTCAGATGTACCCAACAAAGAAACAGAAAACCTGCTCTGTAGCTGTTCAGAGTTGACCCTTTCCTTGTTTGCAGGTAATTCTAGCCAATGCATTGGTGACCAACTGTCCTGACGCTTCTGGACTGGAAGCATCCTTTGTCAGCACCTTCATTATCATCTCCGGGGCTGTCAAAAGGCCAAACATTATCTAAAGCATTCACTATTCTTTCCCTCATTCTCTCCCTTCCCTTTTACTTATTTTTGTCCCTACATTTATTGCAAGTGAAGAAAGGGAAGCAACGTTTGCTCCTGCAAACATCACTGCAGACCGAGGAGCAAATAGGAACCTCTTTAGGGAGCTAGCTGGTAAATTATGAACTTTCACAAGGAGTTATTTTGGTACAAGAGTGCTTCATAGATGAGCAATATCATTGTGCTCTTTGTGCTACAGAAGCATTTGTGTATTCATCTTCATTCCCCACTGCAAAGCTGTGTAATATTCGTGCTAATACCCGGTTCAGTGCTGGGCATAGCCGAGCTGCGAGAGAATCATCTTCAGCAGTCTCAGTGTCAGCATGAATTCTGAGCATAAGTGAATGGCTTACAGTGTAAATCGCAATCAGCTGCAAAAACTTCTCTTTGGAAAGATAATAAAAATCAATAATGGGCCTGCTAATGTAGAAATGTCCTGCAAGAGGCAGGCATTTCATTTAGTTAAAAAGTAATCGGAAAGGAAAGAGCCAGACTAAATAACCTGTGTAATTAAAGAGTTTCAAGGAAGTTCCAACTGGAATCTGCAGCTTTTATGTGTGTGGGAAGTAGGGAAGATATATGTATATATACTGAGCTAAATTTAAAGTTTTTTCTGGCAGTACCACAGCCTTCAGCAAAGGAGCTTCTGCTTTTGACAGTGATGTGAATATTAAAGCAATTTAAAGATTAATATATTATACAGAAAAATCGATGACTCCCTTAAAGACTCTAAAGACTGAAAGGAAAAGAAGAGCTCATATAGAAGAAAAAGGCAATGAATGGGCGGTGAATAAGACATTTGCTGCTAATTGATAGACAGAGGAAGAGGGAAAACTGGCAAACAGATTGTGACTTTCTCAAATGTCATTTTTGTTAAACATACTTCTCATTCTTCTAAATAGCTCGCTGTGAAACAGTTTTGGACTTGCATGCACCCATGCTTGCAAATAGGAATGAGTAAGAGTCTGGCTCACATCCCCTCCCACGGTAGCCACACCATCAGTCTGGGTTGTTAGGAATCAGCAAAGCTATTTACCAGTTTGCATAGGTCTCCAAAACCATGGGTAGGACTTAACCACTGTCCACTGTCTGGGTTGTGCCTGGGAGCGACTGCTGAGCAAGTTCCAGGCTCTGGGTTGCAGATCTCTGGTTTAGAAATGTTGTCGGATGGGCAAGGGCATTTGGCATTTTGACTAGCTGCCATTCATTTGCAATTCTTTGATTAGACGTGTTAAATGAAAGTCATTCAGAACTCTGTGAAATGTTCTTGTTGTGGGCTAACCCGTGCCTCCCTTACCCGCAGAAGATACAGGCTGCAGCAAGGCTCTACCGAGGGCTCGCAACCTGCGCCTGAGTGTTCTGTGGTTTGCTTCCTGACAGAGTGAGCACTTTAGCTAGAATATTTCTGAAAGGGAGGGAGGCTAGCAGCACCTTTCCCAGGGAAGGTCTTTTAATTTTTCTGTTCTTTCATCATTAGTAATTGAGACAGATTAAAAAAAAATTGTCAGTCATACAGAAAACAGAAAGATGAAGAAATCTTGAAGAAAGCACCAAGTTACAAAGTGCAAAAACATCAGAATGCAAAACTTGGCTGCTGCTCCACACCAGCAGTGCTTTAGTGGTGGAAATGGGAGATTTCTCTGAAACATGACCGTTTTAATGAACATTTTGCAAGATTTTTCTAGTTCTTCTGAGGAGTAGAGTGATATTTTTGTTAGAGGATTTCTCACAGCAGTAGCACTTTATAAAATATTGGTCTTATATTTAATAAACTGAAATCAAGACCAAGTGAAAGGTTCCCATCACTCGAGGACCATTCCCGTGATCCTTTCTGATCACTGACGAGCTGGATGGAATTTAGAAATCGTGATGGTTTGTCACAGCTTGTCATATTTTTTTTGTCAATTTCTCAGGTACTTCTTTTGAGCCATCTACAGTGTTTTCTCACTCAATCTGTTCTCACTCAGTCTTCATGTTCTTCCTGCAATAATTACAAGCTGTTTATGACAAATTACTGTGCAAAGCAACAATTTTTCTGTGTTTACCACAACTAGTTTGCTAACTGGAATGACTGTTCAGTGTTTGGAGGGAGCAAAAAAGAAGAGTTGAATGAGTGTAGACAATACAAAACCTGGCTTTGCAGTCACAGAAGATGCTACTGGTGCATTTCAGTTTCCCCTATGACCCTTAAGCT
>NW_010105773.1:13296-129290 GCF_000699245.1 Pterocles gutturalis | reverse complement strand
CGCTGATTTGCAGTCTCCCTCCATTACCACGTGCTTTGTCCTTGTAGCCAGAGCCCTTGCTTCCTCTGGGTGAGGATGCACAAGTCTCCTGATGGGCTGGACCAACCACTGGCATCCCCCTCACCATTGCTGATGCCATTCTGCCTTAAAATGGGGACTAGATGAGTCCTGCTGCGTATTGCTCCTGAAACTGATGTATGAACATCTCTGTCTTCCTGTTGTCCTTCTCCTTGGGGAGGAGGCTTGCTGCTTGCCTTGAGGTGAGAGTACTCAGCAGTGCTCCTGCAGGTGCTCTCAACCTCCCCCTTCCTCCCCGAGTTCCTCCAAATCGACAACCCTGGCTTCGAGCCAGTGTCTCACACTCTTGGTTGTCTGCACTGTGCGGACATGCTGCCTCCCCATGTTGAATAGTCTTGCACATGTGAGGCTTGACACAGCAGGCTGGGTCACGGCTCCCAGCATTGGGCTTTCACCACGTCTTTCCTGCAGGTGTCTGGTCACTTTGTGCTGCAACAACTCTCTTGTCTCTAAGCACAAAGCTGGGAAAGCCTCTGGCTTCCTGCAGCTGCATCCACATCTGGGTGTTGTATTGGATCTGTCTGAGAGTTCATGTTCCCCACAGCAGCCCTCATAGTGCTGTGCGTTGCACTGGCAGCTGGAAAGGTGTTGATAGCACCAGTGTTTTGGCTACTGCTGAGCAGTGCTCACACAGCATCGAGGCTGTCTCCCCAACACCCCCCATCCCAGTAGGCTCAGGGCCCCAGGGGTGGGCAGGATCTTGGGAGGGGACATAGCCAGGACAGTGACCCAAATTGACCAAAGGGATATTCCATACTGTATGACATCAGCTCAGCAATAGAAGCTAAGGGAAGGGAGGAGGAGCGGGGCATTCATCTTTGCAACATTTGTCTCTGGGAGTAGCCGCTACGCGTGTTGAAACCCTACATCCTGGGAAGTGATTAGACATCGCTTGCTGATGCAAAGTAGAGAATAAAATCTTTGTTTTCCTTTGCTTCTGTGTGCGGCCTTGGCTTGTTGCTTTACTAAACTGTCTTTATCTTGACCCATGAGTTTTTTCATCTTATTTTCTTTCCCCTTGTTCTGCTGAGAGGGAAAGTGATATAGTGGCTTGGTGGGCACCTGGCGTCCAGACAAAGTTAACCCACCATAGATGTTCAGCTCTGTTCCCATCGCACTGTGCAGGGAGGACACGGATCAGAGATACTAAGGGAAGCAGAAAGCACCCAGCTTTCCAGAGCCATGACCTTTACGGTAAAACATTTGCAGAAGAGGCAGGCTGACGCCAGTCTGACTGGAAGAGAAGTGGGAAGAGGCAGTGGAAGGAGCCCAGCAGCTCCTCCCAATGCTAGGAGAGGAGAGAAGTTCATGGAGCATCAGGATTAGTCCATGCAAGGATGAAGACAAAATAGATGTTTATGGTGCAGATTGGTGCGCTGGGGAATGGGCAGGTGTTGAACTTGAGCTGGGAGAAGGAATGGAATTCGTTGAATTGGAGGGACTGGGAAAAGTCAGCAAATCTGCCGCAGTTGCTTTGCTTTGCTCAGTGAGTTGAAGAGAGAAGGGAGAAATGCAGTGAGGAAAGTCAGGGGGAGAGGGAAAGCACTGAACAGATGCATCTCTCTTCCATAGGAAAGGGTGGTGTAGGTGGGGAATGAAGTTGCCTGGAGCTGGCTTGGGGAATCTTGTATCTTGTTACCAGTCTCGTAATTTCAGAGAGGCAGGAGTTGGAGGAGAAATTTAACCTATAGGATTCTTTTCAATTTGGGTATTTCTTTTGTTGTTTTGTTTTAACACCAGGCTTGGTAATCCTCATTGTGGTTCTGCAAACTAGATCTATCATTCATGTTTTTAAAAAGAGCTCCCTTAACTTCTGCCATTACTTTGGTAGATAACTAGTACTCGGGTTGTTAGTTGTTAGATGCTCTCTAAAATGCAGATCTGTTATTAGCTGGGGTTCCAGTCTACAGATCTAAGCTGCCAAGTGAAAAAGTTTATATACATCTGAGGACTTAAGAGTGAGTTACAGCTTTATGCAGACAGCTGTCGTGACTGATGTGACTCAGATATGGAAGAACAGTGGTATCAAAAATAGATTGGTTTTTGTACAAATAATATTTTGATATGGTTTAGGCTGATAGCTATTTTATAACAAAGTTAAAATAAATGTACAGTTATCCAAATGTGAATAGGATTCTTAATACTTACCTTAAGGCAGAGAGGAAGAAAGTTCATTTTTAGCAGTATTTTATGCATTGTGTATTTTTATTATATTATAAATTAAAATTATGTAAAAACACCTACAACCTTGGACTTTATTGCCTTTTTATGTACTGCACTAAATAAGCAGAATATTTTTATTAGAAATACTTTGTTTAAAAGGAACCTAAAGGTGAGAGTGGAAGCTGGGTATCTTCATTTTAATGCTAGCATCTCATTTCTAAGGGAGTTTTTGCTCCCTTTATACTCAGAGTGAGCAATTCATTTCTCAGAGTCAATAGTCCTGGGGTAATTCAGTGTGAGTGAAGGGGATAGAAAATGATTCTTAGTATATCTTGGCAAAAGTTTGTTCTTTTTTTTTTTTTTGTCTTTATTTTTAAAGCAGCCATTTTTTAAAAACAATGGGAAATAATCCATATTGTGGGGGCTGCAGCATATTTATAAATGTAACTGCTTTTGTTACCAGGGAACCTGTCTGAGTCAGCTAAGCTTAGCATTTCAGCAGCTTGTTCTTTCCTCTCGTTCCTGTTGTTCTCCATCTGATTTTAGGCACCTAATGACCTAATGTACTTTATCAAAACAGTAACAGTTTGTCATGGTTTTCTTTAAGCTTTTATAACTGTTCTAAGTCTCTGCATCTCATGTATACTCCGGGATGGCAAAGGGGGAGGCACACACATTCTGTGCTTTACTAAAATGAGAATTACCGGTATTTCTGCCTAGCACCAGTGTCTGGTCACGCATCAAGGGTACAGATCAAACACATTAGGAGGGCAGCTGGACCAAACAGGACCTTTGCAGGACTTGGCAGATTTGGAATATCTCTAATTTTAGATAACACCTTCTTTATTGCATCCTATCGCCAGTCTAAACTGGAGATATCTCCCTGGGGTTTTTTTGGCTCAGTTCAACATGAGCTATAGTTCAGTGCTGATCATCTTCAGTAGTCTTTTTTTCCAAAATAGAAATATCCAGTACTTGAACAGAAAAATACTATCTGTTGCTTATAATAATACAATCAACGTTAAATTTCTACTACTTTCCATTGCAAATGTGGTCCACATGTGTCTTTGCTGACCAGCCTGCAGAGCCTGGCTGGGGGTCCATCAGTTGTGCTGCTCTCCATTCTTATCGCTGGTTACAGGAGAGGGCAATGCAGCCTTGCTGGCAGAGTGAGGATCTCTTCTTCATCTGAATTTAGAGGTCAATCTGTAACTTTTGCACAGACATTTGTATCTCTGCTAACTAGACCTGAATTCTGCTGTTCTCCCACCTGCAGCTGCATCTCTAGTGACTTTTGGCTTTAACCCTTGGTGACTCTGCCTGAATCATAAGGTCTCCTCTTCACCATCCCCAGTGTATCTTCTTGCCCGTATCAAATCCTAAATCCTCCAGTGCACCTCCTTTAGGTATCAGGTTTTCATAGTAATGTGGGACTATGGGAAAGAAGGTGGGATAAACTGTCTTGAATGGCAAAGAAATGAGAAATGCAGAACAATGTCATGAGGAAAGTTTTAGAACACTATTTCCCTTGAGGTTTTTACTTATTTCTCTCTCAGGTTTACATTACATCCTGAGATATACAATACCAGTCTTGGGATTCAGCTATTTTAATCTGGCAGTTTGCGTTATTTCAGTTGTACGTGTAGAGATTATTTAATCTTCATTGGAAGCTCCTCTCTAGCAGACTTGATATTTACTGGGTTTCTGCAAAATGAAGAAGCCTGTTTGAGGGACATATTCTTCAACTGCTGAAGCTGAGGTAGGAACTTGCTCAGTCTTTTGGAATCAAGAGATCTAGAGCTTGAAGCAAGAGTGTTAGACCATTTTCTACCACAAATTCTGAGGCAAGCTCACACATTCTAATGGGTTTTTCAGAGCAGAATAATTCTCATGTAACAGTCTAGATCTGTCCCTGGTATAAAAATCTTCTGGATACCCTGGGGCATGTTCCCATGTGTTTGAGATTGATAGAATATTTCTCCTGTAAATTATGAAACTCTTCTAATACTTGAAGAGGGGAGATTGGAAAATTTTCCAACACACCACTGAAGAGCAAGTGATGCCTCATCTTCTCCAACTTTGCATTAGACTACCAAATGGAAGCAAATATTCATCCTCATTTGTTATTAATTTGAAAACAGAGCGGTGTCTCCCAAGATTAAAAGTACCAGTTTTTCTGCAAGTTCTTTCGTAGTGTCAAAGCTTACACCACATGATATTAGTGTTTTCTTTGTATTTTTGAAACTTCTGTAGTATGTTTCTTGAGTCCCAGTGGCTTATTCACATTTTAAGTGTGTAATAGCAGAAAACTTAGAAAATTCTTGGTAAGTTTTAGACATTGGGGGCCACATAGAAAAATATGCAGTTTTCAATCAAGCTTGTAGTTATTTTCAGTTGAAAGAGAAACTAATTTACTGTTGGTGTCCATAGAAGCCTTTTAATCAAAGTTGTATCACTTTAGGGTGAATCTTGAAATACAACATTGTTTCATTTTCTTTTACAGTCAGGAGACCTCTATGAATAACTGTGGATAATTCTCTGATGGCCTCTGGTTGTTTCCATAGCAGTGTCCTTCTAATGGTCTATATTTACATGTTTCTTAGCACTAGAATAGCTTCAAGAGCTTTGTTTTTAGACACTGTTAGAATTTAATTCTCCATTTTGGTTTTGGAAATGTTACAGGAAGGCACACAGTCGTTGTGAGAGATCAGGTATACAGAGCCTGATCTGAAACAACGAGAAAGCTTAGAAAACTAAACCATCATCTCTAAAGGTAGCTCCTCACCTTCCACCACTCAGAACTCCATTCCTTTTGAAGAATAACTTTTCCTGTTGTCTTTACCATACACCTGCCAGTTCCGTATTCTTCAGGCAGTGGCCTCTGTGTCGAATTCCAGGAAATATCTGCATGGCTCTTTGAGGCAAAGTCTTCCCTTTTGGATCTCTCCTGTAGATTTCATCCAGGCTTTCTCTGAAACGTAGAGGAATCTATCTCATTTTCCTTTCAATTTTCTTTCCCTCTGACTTCTTCCTACAGTCTCTTCAGCTTAAGCTATACAATTAACCCAGCACAGGAAAGCTCTGAAGAGAATACAGTTTTCTTTAACAGCATTTTAAATCTGAAGGAGATTTTCAGAAAATTCTAGTAAGGACTTTACCTCAAAACTTTATAACCCTATTTACAAAAAAAAAAAAAATTATCCTGCTGCCATGTTTGCAGGCCCTACGCTTTGCTTTGCAATACTGAGCTTTGTAACACGGGTCCTACAACTGACAAGCCACTGCTGTTGACACAGCCAGGAAAACTTCTCCAGAAGCTTTCTTCCTCTTTTGTTGTTTCCTTACTGAATTTGCAAGTACAAAAGAAGTGATGTGGGCTAATTTCAGGTTTTAGAAGTCAAAGCCCGCTTCCTTGATTATTTTAGGTATGCCATTCAATGCAGTCTTTAATATTGCATCCAGAGAGGCTTTTTGAATTCATTACTTTTTGAACTTTTCAGTCGCTTGAAAAGACTGAGTTACTTCAAGCTGAATTCTGTACTGAAAATAGCAAAGTTTAATTAACACTTGCACTGCATTTTGTTGCAGTGAAAAGGCTTGATTGATTGACTCAACCTCTTGCGACAACATAGAGGATAGGTGGTCACCTGAACGAGCAAATCAAATGGATGAGCCGAGTCCCTTCATCCGTTGGTTGCCTAGGAGGGATGCAGGAGGGAAGGAGCTAGAAGATGTTTGTGTATGAGGGCTGCCCTGAGGGGTAGTCTGAGAAACGGGTCCAGCTCAGGTCCTGATATTCAGCAGGTTCTGTGGGCTGAGGTTGAATGTTTCTGGGGCCAGTATAAAGGACTTTTAACGGGGACAGTGGCAAAGGCATGTACGAAGTAAGCTTTTAGCTCTAGATACCCGATGGGATTGCACTTTGCCCATTTTGCACTGGCTACTTTTTGCTCTAGTCCCAGCTGTTGGTCCTTCCTGAATTTACCTGTATGATTCTGGTTTCTGCAGAGTGCCCATTGCCACAGTTCCAAGCACAACACAGTTTATCAGATGAAGCACTGTGTTAAATTCACAGGGTGCACACTGGTCAGAATTTCTGTAGTTACAACCAGCAGTGTACGTGTAGCACTTGCTGAGTGATCTCTAGAAAGATCTTGTCTGTTGTACCCAAGTTAAGCTACACTAAACCTAAAAGTGACGATATTGTCTTGGTGCTGTTCTGAAATGGCACCGATGGAAAAATGTTTCATTGCATTTTCCCCACATTTCATCTAGAAAACAAATATTGCAATGGTTAAAACCTTGAAAATTCACGTGGGATTATATTAAAGTATTAACATGTTTCAGAAATTTAGAGCATGGAGATAGAGGAAATAAGTTGTATGTGCTGTCAGTATGAATCTGAACATCGCTGTCAGTCATGGGCAATTCTTTAATTTAATGTAGAAATTTCAGCTCATAAGCAGTATAACCTGCAGTAATGGCTTTGTTATTGGAAGATGTTTTTCTGAAATTGGAGGTTAGCCTTCAAAATTATAGCTTCGCAGAATGACATTTTTGCACTGACATGTTCACTGTATTGCACTCCCTTAGTATTGGTGGCTCGTGTCAATCATTCCAGAAATTGTCACATTAGGTAGGCATGATGCACAGGAAGAGATATTAAAAATGGAATAATAAATGTTGTTGTCTTCAAACCATGATTCTTTTACCAAAGTCTGGTGAGGTATGTGAGATTCCTGTAGTCCACAAACTCCAGAAGGTGTTATCACTTAGTAGGGCGAGGCCCAAACTGTTGGTAAAAATGGTTCTACTGGTAAAATTGAAACCAAATATGGTAAAAATGAATAGGAATTACTTGAACATCTTGGTGTGATTTATATGCAACTTCTCCATATGAGGTAAATAAGAAGTGTTTATTCTTTACCATATGTTATTGTGAGCCAGATGCATCTCTGAAAAACATTATGTGTAATAATGGAACTAGAAACTCAGTTGCCTTACCCTTGCCCTGAACTGCATTGTAATCCTTCACGTTCTTATATGGGGAGGGAGACTTAGCTACTGAAAATTCATTTAAACCCCCATGTAAACTCAGCAAGGGAGAAATAATTTCAAAGGATCAAGTATGTACATACTTCCTGTACTGACAGAGGTTGTACTGTATGAAATTACCAGGTTTGGCTACTGTTTTCCTTTAACTTTCTGTGCATCAAGCTTGGCTTTTAAAAGAGAAATTAATTAGAATGATTTTCCTACCACGTATTAACCATTTTCTGTTGACAGCAACATCCCTGCAATTTAGTTTCAGTACACGTTCCCTCATCAGAGTTGTTCTGATACTGATAGGTAAAATTAAGTTGTATCCAAACTCTTTTTAAACTGTTCACTCATTTTCAAACCTTTGCATTTAATTAATAGTCATTGTACCATAGGACACCTTCAAAACTTAGCTTGTGAGTCATCCACCGTAGCCATGCTTGGGAATGCTGAAAAGTAAATAACTCAATAAACATTTAATTTAGATTTAGTAATTGATACAGAAATGTTTAGGGATGTTAAACTGTATACCGCAGGAAGGAAAAGCTATTAACTGAAGTAATGCAGTTAGTTTACCAGAAACCAAGGACCTGAAAATGTGAATATTAATTGAAGTTCTGATTTCCAAATCTATGCTAAATTAATTAGGCTGCTATTTAAGAGCTTGAAATAAATCCACCAAATTATATAATTCAAGTTTTGGAAATGTGTGGAATAAATGTAGTTTTTAAAAAACAAACTTGCTATAATAAAATGTTGGTTTGCTAATATGTAAGAGGGCGGCGTGTACAGCAAAATTCCTTTCTGCACATTCTAAAGTGAATTCTGTTGATTTCTCAAATCCAGAAATAGAGCTAGCTCTATCTTGGGGCATGAATCCCAGCTTCAGTAAGAAAATACCTGAGTCAAGGTTTGAATTTTTGAAGGAACCTAAGAGCTTTAGGAGTCTTTATAATTTTGACTGCTCAGCACTATTTGAGAAGTAAAGACAGAGGAGAGAAATTTTCCTGTTTTCAGGATCAGTTGATAAAATGAAATAAAGAGTTATGGAATTAATTTTTTGGATAGCAGGATCTTAAGGAAAGAAACAGCAAACAAGTGAAACATTTATCATCACGGACTATAGGAAAATGGAGAGAAAAAGGCTCAGTAGATATTGTCCAGTTTGCTTCTGATTTTCTAGCACCTTCACTGAGTGGAAAGTCAGGCCAGAGATCAGTGGAATGACTGGGGAGGATGGGAAATCTTAAGGTCTTTTAAAGCAAGAAGGCAAAAGATGAAAATAATATTTCCTGGAAAATGTCAGATACTGTTTTAAATTGTGTTTTGCATGAAGGAGGCAACATTTGCTCAGGGGACAAGCAGACACTGTTTCACTGCGCAGCTGGAAGTGTTGGGGACAGCGATATGCTGTACGTAACGGTGCATCTGCCTTAATGTAAAGAACCTCAATGAGCACATTTTATGCAGAGTAAATCCTGTGCTGGTTCATTGGCCAGAACACGCTCTTTTTCTGTGAAGCAAAGCTTGTTTTACGGCACTTCTAGTGCAGTCTTCCTCAGAGCTGTGGCAAGCTATGTAGGTCTAGGACTGCTAATAGGAGCGTGTTCCTGCATCACCCAAATACCCTTTCCTTGAGCTAGTCTCCTTCCTACACACTGAGGGAATTCAAAGCAGTTTTAAATCCTCTCTGTACTAGCATAGCAGCCCAAAGGGGAGCTCATCAGGCTTTGAACATCTGCTGAAATACAGCTCCTGCAGCTGCGTCTTACCAGCCTGCTGAGTTCTTCCTCCTTGCTGGTGGCCTGCAGGTCCCCTCTCTGCTTGCCTGGCCGGTGTGTGCGAGCACAGGGACCTGTTCCCAGCATGGGACCTGCACCTCTCAATCGTACACTGGGGTACTGGTTATTGCCTTGATCTTCTGAGATACAAGGATTTCCTCTTCCTGTTGTCCCTGGAAATGTGTATTCTTCCCACGGATACCCCAGGCCTCTGAAGTTGACATTTGTCTTTTGAAATTTCCCATGGACTCCTCCTGAGGCAGTAATCTCCATACTTTATAGTTGCTGCACAGCAGATAATTTCCCAGGCTATGAGGCTTGTAAGTCTTGTACGGGGAGGCAGAAACATACAGCTAATCCCCTCCTTTTCTAAACAAGATAGACCTAGCTGTTAATTCTTCTCTTGATGTATGGGGTAGCGATGGACATAAATCCCATTAGCATTAATAGAAGTTAAATGTGTAAATCCCTGCTATGCCAGGGGAAGCATTGATTTCTCAGTTTCTCTAGGCTTTGTGGTTCACTAAAATCCTGAAGTTCCTGTTCAGCTTGCCTGCAGCTGTACCATGTGCATTTCTGTGGTGTCCTTTCTTATGATATGATGACCAGTGTGAATTATTCTGCCTTCATTTTGCAGACCTTTATATTCTCAGCCTTTCATATTGCTCAAATAAACTCAATTTAACTTTTACTCTCTATCTCCATTTACATATGTAGGCATCATTTGTACAACTTTACGATTCAATAATACAGTGAAGGTACCATGTCTCTTACTTGCAGTAGTTCCTAATGTTTTCTGTCATCCACCTCTATGTTTGGTTGATTTTATTTCCTTGAGTCTGCTCACTAGCTTCCTTATCAACCTACCACATTGTACTTCTAGGTTACAGATGTGCCAGTGAATAAAACATGTCCTTGGGGTCAGTGAGAGCTAGGTGAAATGCCTGTTTTCCCTTCAGACTATATTAAGTATCAGCATTTTTTCCATTTTTTTAATTGTTACTCTTGCTTGTAGAAATATCCATATTTTTGGGTTGGTGACTACCTAATTGTTAGTGGCTGGTAGCAAGCCATGGGAGATGTGGTGCTCCATGCCAAAGAATGGGCTCAATCATGTAAGAAGGAGCCATCCTTATTTGTTTCATCACTAGTCATCTTCATATTCCTCTACTTCATCGCTGCTAACCTCTTCTACTTTCAGTAAGAAGGAAGTCTCACTTTTTGGTCTGTTACTGTCTCAACTGCCACATAAATGTCTTTAAGTTTCTTGGTTCCTAACCCTCAGCATATAATAAGACAGATTATTCATTAAATATCAACAAAAATGCCACACCATAAAAATTTAATTATCCTTCCTCTTCTTGAATCAACCATATAGTTCCAGTGTATCTTGTTGCATGGTAATTTAGACAGCCATCGGTAGCTAGGATGAGAAAAATATATCACTGTAGTGAATGGGGGTTTTTGGGTCACCTGAAGTTGGAAAGCATCACATACAACGATCTTTGTTAATGGTGATTATTATTATTATTTTTACATGCTAAATAAGGCTTGTGAACCTCCTTCCAAGCAGTTCAGTATCTCAAATTGCTTGAATTTGAAGGATTTCACTCCTAGTCATGGACTGTTCTGTGCTCTTGTTTGCTTAAGTTCTGTGTTTGTCACTTTGCTAGCCGTGGACGTCTTAAGATCATGTTTGTGCTGTGTCACAGCACTTTTGAAGGCTGAGCTATCTGAAAGTTACAATTTTTCCTTTGTTTTTTTCACAAATAGGGTGTGTAAGACATTTAGAGTTAAAAGGCAGACTGAATAAAATTGTGGAAGCCATGGCCAAGAAGTATTGTAAAGAATAACTCTGGAGATGGGATGAAGAAGCATTCTCAGAGTTATCTTCAGTCAGTGAGGGCACAGTCAGCACACAGGTAGACAGTATCCCTGTGTAGTGTGAGCTTGGAAAATCTGGATCCCACTATCAACTAAATAAGCAGAGCCTAAAAACACCAGTGGAAATTTTCCACAGATGCACATTGGTCCTAAAAAAATAAGTTTCGGAACCAGGGGTCTGTTTCAATGAAAGGCCAGAGGACAGCCTGATGGTATTTAGCCTTGTAGCTTCTCTTGTTAAAGGAAGGTACTGAGAAGAGAAAAGCCAGGAAAAATCAGTTTCAGCATTCAGATATTTAGGTCAAATATATTGTTGTTAATGGCCATTATGATATAAATGACAAAGATGTCACTTAAGTGGCCATTGCTGAGTTCACCAAGTCCCTCTTATACAATGACAAAAAAAAAAAAAAATATTGGCAATGATATAAAACCATTTTTAGTTTCCCTAATATTTACTTTTTAGAAGAAGATAGACAAAAGGTCTGTTTTCATTCATTCTGCAATGCAGTTATGTTGTACAGCAATGAACAGCATTTCTGGTGGTGTGTTATGATGACAAAACTTCACATGCTATAAAATGGTAGCTAGCCTGGAAAACCGTCACAGAAATGTGAAAAATCAAGGTACCTTACCAATATGCTCAGTCCAAAATAGTCTTCAAACAAATCTTCAGTGTCACATTTTGCACAATTTTATCCCTTGTATCTCTGGGTTTCTGTTTTATTTACTTTTGACACAGTGCCTCTTATTTTGCTTTCACCTTATCATAATGTTCTTGCTGCATGGTTAGATGAAAGGCTGGAACAAATTTCCCATTGCTGTTTCTTGTCTGTGTCTGCAGTTCAGAGTCAGCAAAACCGTCCTCATTCCAGCAGTGTTGACTGATTCAATTTCCACGCATCTTTTTTCCATGTATGAACTGTATCACCAATATGCAGAAGGTTAGCTCGCTAAAGCAAAGAATATTAACAGTGAGTTTCAATTCTTTTTTGCATTTTGCATCGATATGACAAAATTGCTGTTGATGCATCACTTTTTAGCCACGTGGAATGTGTTTTCTCTGAATTACATCTAACCTGAAGGCTACTCTTTTCTGTTGGCAAGTATTAAACAATTAGTTATAGCTCGGTCTGCCCGCCTTGCCTTGCCCAACTGAAAGTTCATATTAAAAGCATCCTTATTAGCATCTCCACATAAAAAACTACGAGTCTCTCAACAGCACTTTAATAAATTCTTGCTGATCACCAATATTCAAGTTTGTGAACAAGAGGCAACAAATCCAAATGGGGCTTCTGTGCTATGCAAAAACCACTCATATTTGAACAAGAGAAGGAAACTTCTCTGAACAGAGGCCATGAATTGTCAGAGTAGAGTGCTTAATGCTTTAAGTAAGCCCAGCAGCAGCCCTCTTATTGGAAAAAAAGGATTCTAAGTAGTGCAGTGCAGTTGAGATGCTGTGAACAAGGTGCAATAGGGAGTTTTCAGTGGCATCCGGCAGCTCTTTGTAAATCAATTAAAAGTAGAAAGCAGTCTAATTTATCCCTTCTGCAATATCTTGAAATATTTTTGCCACATCTTTTCTGACTGTTCTAGAGAAAACTGGATGTGATGGTACCATACTAACATAACCAAAAAACTACCTACAGGTTTTCTCCAGAGATGTTTCAAAGAGCTAATCCTACTATCAGATCCAAAAAGCTCTGCTCTACAATTTTAATGTTTTGAAATGTAAATTGACTCATTGAATCATTTAACTTTACCTGATTATTATTAGTGTTATAATAAGGGATTTAAGAAAATAGAGAATTAAATTTCTTTACAGCTCTCTTTCAGAATAGCTGTTACTCTCTCAGAATAACTGAGTTCATTTAAATATCCTTAATTATCAACAGTGAAAAGTGGACTTCCCTGAGTGTTACAGACTTCCTTAATTTAACACTTATGAAATAATGGTAGCTGTTGAATTGTTTTGCAATCAAAAAGTGGCTCATATTTGTATTGCAAGTAGTTCATTTAAAGAGAAAACACTTGTATTACCAGAATTCCTGTTATTTTTCTCTTGTGTCTCTATAGATTTTTCTCTTCAGTCCTTTTCATTTACTTCTTCAGCAAAAAATACATGTCCCAGTGGCTTAGAACATATTTTTTGTTCTTCCCTTCCTACATTGTAGCTTCTGTCCTTTCATTTTATCATTTCATTTTCCTTGTATCTCACTTATTACTTTATACTGAAAAAGAACACATCTTTGTAATGAGTTATATCTTCTTTCAGTAGCAACTAATATCACCCTGTGCTCACTCCAGCCTTCACATTTAAAGACAATGAATTTGCTTCACTTTTGTTCTATAAATAGAGATCCTAAATCTTCATTATCCTTTCAAGTTGCTGTGTCTGTATCTATCCATGCATATGAATGCTACTGATCAGCATATATGTACTATTGAATATATTTGTAATCCCAAATTCCATCCTTCAGGATACAAGACAACGTATGAAATAAGTAACGTGTATTTAGAAGGACACATGTCAAATGCTGAAACCTATCATATTGATCTTGGTTTGCTTCATTCCAGAATTTCAGAAATATAATACCACACTGGAGCTATGCAAGCTTATATTTTCCTTTTATGCCTGTCCTATTCAGGCTGGATTCCCAAAGATAACATGCAAGTGTCAGGCATGAAATTTTGCAATCCTCCTGTATTCCTTTCTTCATGAATTTGTAGCATGCTATGAAAGCTGAGCTGCTTGAAAGGATTTTATATTTTAGCCAAGCTTTTGCCTCCTAAGTGTGTAAGCCCTCACAAATATGTCCTTAAATTTTTAGTTGAAAACAGTTCACAATAAAGTTAGCTGTGGTTTTCTCCTCTATAGTAACATTACTACTTCCTTTAAAAACAAAAAAAATCCTTTGAGAGGAATTTTTGGAAACAAAGTCTAAAAGAAATGGTGCTACATCAAGATAAATAAATCAGTCTAGATATACCTAAATCAGTCTAATATTACATTAAAGGTTCTGATTTAACTCTAAACGAGAGCAGCTAGGGTTTCAACAACAAATCTACCAGAATGCCTCTGTAGCAAAGAAGATACATACTCAAAAGATCCTTTGAAGTTTTGATTCATGTGGCAGTCAGGTAGATGGGTCAGAAATGGGTCAGGCAAATTCACCTGAATGCAGCAAAGCATTATCCTGGCTAGCACCATGATCTGTACGTACCCTACTGAGAAGAGGGGTTTAGAGAACCAGTGGCTTATTTTACATCCTTTTAATCTGTGGAGTTTGTGCAAACAGCCACAGTCAAAATATGCCAATTTGACTAGTCAACAAAATACATCAGTAACATTTCTCTGAAGAATAAAGGGTGGTGTTGGGTTTTTTCCCCCATGTTTCAACACCTTCTTATTGTTTCTGAAGTAGACTAAGTTGTGTCATGCCATTGTGCTTGTGTTGTAAAGTGTTTGTGCTTTTCTGGGAACAGTGTTTCTGTCCTTGGTACTGCAAAGGGACACGTGTTGCACTGAGGATGCAGAAACCTGAGGCTGGAGCTTAAGCTGCATGTGCACAGTGGGCAGCCTGAGGACCAGAGGTTCAAAATGTCATGCTTTGATGATTTTCATTAGTACTGTAGCTTTTTACTTTAGCAGATTAATATGTTATGCCTGTTTATATTAGCTAAACTTTCCTGTAGAAAGTCTGATCCTCCATACTTAATCCTTCACCAACTTCTGCCTTAAAAGCTTTTTTCATTATTCCCTTGTCCTGGAAAACAAGGACTTGCTACTTCATGCTTCTCATTACCTCCAATAAAACATTATTTTTTTCCACTCTTCCTGCAGCAGTTTCCTTGCCAATGAGTACTGTACACCCACCTTTGCCTGAACTGGTGCTCTGTTTTTATCCTGCTGGCACCAGCTTCTGCAGAACTTGAGGACAGATGGTATATTTTGTCTGGTGTTTTTGTGTGTTCTCAGAAACATTTATGGGACTCTGTCAAGTTAGCAAAATGGTGATTATTAATATTACATCGTTTTTTGCCAGAAGAATACTGCAAAAGCTGCTTTTCTTGTTTTGGTGCCATTGGAATCAGGAGATTACAGAAAAAATAAAAATGATTTTTTGAAAATTATTTCGGTTTTCAATTCTTTTATCAATTCCTTCATTGCTTGGCTTTTGTTCCTGCTCCAGGCAGATTTCTCATTTTAATCGGATTGCTCTACCCATCCCATTTATGTTTTGTGTTTTGTATTGTGCCTCTTAACGGCACCTCATTCCAGGAGGTGAGAACTGGGAACTGGATTTCTGAAAATGAAAAAGCGGAACAATAAGCAGCTAATGTATCGGGCCTGGATGCTTCCGAAGAGCCCCAGGGAAATTGGCTGCTGCACAGGTCCAGCACAAGTTGAATACATCATTTTATTTCCCAGGATAAAGTCCCCAGGAAAGCTTAAGTCATTCTTAGACTATGTATACCTCTTATCCAGTGACAGAGGGGATTATTTCTGTACAGACCTCTTTTGCCTTCTGTGGAAGGAGGAAAAACTGCTTACTGCGGTCAGAACACTATTCTGCTATTACATGGAAAACAAGCCGTTTACTTTTCCTGGCATTATTACATTTTCCTCTAAGGAACTGGCATTTTATAGAAACAGCAGTTGACAGGGAAGCTGTGCTGCCCTCCAGTTTGCTGCCATTAACAAAATCAAGGGCAGAGACGGTTCAGAGCCTCTGGACAGGCAGCTCTTTACTCTTGGAGGCCAGATGAATTGTGAAAGCAAAGTCTAGCTTAGTCTCCAAGGAGAGGGATGACAAATTGTGTTCTCCCTGCACAGCATATGTTTAGGGATTCTTTTTTCCTTTTTCTATCAGGCTTTTTCCTTCCATCTATGACCCCAAGCGGGCTGCTCCTTTGTCTCAAGCCACCATTTGGCTACATACTGGCAGTCTTTCCTTCTAAGCACCTGCTTTGATCTCCTGCAGTAGAGTGCCAGCAGGTCTGACAAAGGCAGAGGTTTGCCTTTTCATCTGCTCAGTAGATTGTTAGTCAAGAGCAACACAGAAACATTGTGCAAACTGTCAATGCAATTTAAAAAGCCATATTCCAAATTGCCACTGAGGGTTTGTTCACTGGAGCAGAAGTCCTCCAAGAACCAGCTCTCTGGGGCTGTTCCCCTATTTTATGTCAGAGCAAGATGCTGCTAAGGCTTCCCACACACATAGTGAAGGGTATGAAATTAGCCTGATGATCTTAGGAGAGCAGCTTAAAATAAAGCAGTTATTGCCAGCTTGATGAAGTTCCACTCCATTTAACTTATCATAAAAATATCAGCTTTCATATTTGACCATCTCTGTTTGTAATGAGAAATTACTTACTGAGGGTCACCTTATGCTCTGGCAGTCCAGGCTCACAGAAGACCCCTCTCAGCATCTCCTGCCAAATCGAACAAGGCAGTGAGTCAGCCACCCTATATATTAACGTTTTTTAACATAACGTCTGCCCCTCTCGGTGTTCAGTCTGTGATCAAAATTCCCTCAATTTTGAGTAAAAGCTGAGTAAGGACCTTGGGGTATAGCCTGTGGGTGCTTGGAGACTCTGCTGGCATCAGGCATGGAGCGAGTTGCTCTCGGATTAGGTCGTTCCCTGGTATTTCCTCCTGTCAGAGCCACAGATGTGCTTCATTTCATTAGGTGTAGCTATGGGCATACTGCCATCCAGCTCTGCTGCTGACTTTATCCCACTACTGCTGAAGGCCAAATAATCATCATAATTTCAAGTTGATAGCACAGTATATTTCCCCAGGGAATGCTATTCAAATTAAATCAGTCATACCAACAATGATTTTCTAATTATATAAAGGGAGCCCTCTACTCCAGTTATTTTTTTTTTAAATTGTGCATTCTATCAAATGGTTATTGCTCTCTCCAAAGTATTTTCTTCCCACAAATCTCGATACTTTTTGCCTTCTTTTATGTGAAAAAAATCATTATTCTGATGATTAGCATGCTTAAATGCAACCGATGTCAAAATAAAAACAAATGTAAATTTCAGAATTTATTGATGATGTAGGCACTAGCTGCTCTAAGATGACTTTGTGATGGCGATGGCCAGAAGCCTGATGTTGAAAGCCCTGTCCATTTCTGAAGGCCAGGTTAGTTATTTCAGTCGCACTCAATGGAGAATTAAATTCTCTTGTGAAACCACCATGACTGATATTTATTTATTGGTCAGTCTCAAACTCTCCAGCTCCAAGTTCAGCAAGCAGTAGTATCTTGAAGGCCCTGAGTAATGTCCTGGTGTTCCTCGGATGCTAGCAGGAGCACGTGTGCGTAAGCACTTGAGCAAAGCAGACCCCGTGTGATCTGGTGTAGCTGGAGCATGAGTGAGTACAGCTGATCTCTTTGCAGGTGGGTTGTTCCAGCATAATGCACCTCCTGCCTTTTTGTAGTAATGCGCCCATTTTCTACAGCAGAGGAATAATTTGAGGAGTAGAAAACCTTATTTCTCTTAGTGCAAGCAAATTGCTGGACACTTACGATGCCCTGAGTTAGATAAGGAGAGCCAGCTTAGGAGCAGGATGAGGCTAGATCAAATTGATTGCAAAAGAACTAGAGCTAAAATTGCTCCACCTTTTTAGAATGGGATGATTTATATCTCCTTTATGAACAGGAGATAAAATGTTCTGCTTCTTACACTCTCCACTGAAATAAAACAGAACTAAAAATATGTCCTAATGCAGACAAGTTTAAAATAGAGCTCAGGGCAGACAAGTATTCATGAGCAAATGAGTTAATGATTTCTGAGTGGTTGGGCATATACCAAAATATTAAACATAACCTTTCCTAAGTGTGTGTGGTTTTATCCCATTGCTAGGTAATAAGTAGCAGCGACTGGCAGGAATTGTGACATCTTTTATTGGATGAGGTTGAATCAGTGTCTGAGTCATGACTTCAGTAGCATTCAGATGAACTTTGTGAATATGTCCCTTGTCACTCATTTTCCTGTACTCTCTACTACCTAAATGTATTATACAGTGACTGATCCCTTTAAGGTGGTCATTAAAGTTTTCCCAAGGCCATGATACATAAGAGGAGGGAACTCAGTCAAAATTTAGGTCTGAATCTGATTTTCCGTCAGATGAACCTGATGAATTTTATGCTTCTGTTAGTTTATCACAAGTGTTCCCTTTCTTCTAGGATGTTATCATCAAGGGTTAGTGAAAAGATCAAGTTCAGGAGATTTCTGGTGGGTAGGTAAACAGTGAAAGTTTTGTTCTAATTGTGAGTGTAGCTTTTGTTATGGTAGTTTTTTCTCTTCTGTCTTTAGAAAATTATTTAAATCTCAAATGAACACTTTGCTGTCAGAGAGAGATAAAACTGATTTAAAGTTTTTAGCATGATAATATCCTGTTCTCAGTTTGGCAGTTCCTGAGAAATAAGAGGCTGAGTCATATTGTAAGCAGTCATTGATTTATAGTATGTTTTGGGGGCCAAAGTTCTGCAACCAAAATTACCGAATTGAGTTTGCCTATCTGTTTCAGCTGATCTTCGACGAAGCAGTGCTTCAGCTCATTTCAGCTTTGCTTGTCAGGAATGTACATCCTTTGCCTTTCATCGAAGGAGAAAAAAAAGGTCTTTGCTTTTCCATGATTAATCCCCAAATCATTTTAAAATGAAATAAAATTGCTCCTACACTGAAAATAAGAGTCTAATTCCCAGCAATTGATTCCTCAAAGTGCACATCACTACTTCTCATCTATTAGTCTCCTTCCATCATAAACCATATTAATGTAGCATATTGATGTAATTAGTCTTTTAACACTACAGAGACTCATGTAGCACGCTGTGCCTTATCAGTGTAATAAAGGTTACATGGAGAGTTGTGTCGGAAGACAATGCAAATACTGTGTGTATGCGATCTTATGATCTTATATTTCATTTTGTGTGCTATACTTTGGTCCTTGAATTTATATCTGGCCACAGCCCATCGCTATACATTAGCAGTCCTGCACGGCTGTAGGTCAGGGAGTGCTCAGCTCTCATGGGGAAGGTGGTATCATTTTTTTATTTTTGGGTAACGTATAGCGCAGTGTGGTCTTGCTCCGAAATACGGTTACTGAGGTGCTGCTGGTGGCAAATAATAATGTCAGGAAAGAAGCTGTTGCTCATCTAAGCCCTTTCTGTGGGCTTTTCCCTATATACCGTGTGGCCATCCATGCATCAGAGAGCAGTGGCCACCCTCACGTGAGGAGTTATCTTTTGCCTTGGGCTGTCATTGCAAACATCCCTTGTTATTCACGAAATGCACTAGTTAAGCATTCACTTAACTATAGTGATTACAGTTTCCTCATCTTAGTGCTTTTTTTACAATCAACTGATTGTGGCAACAGTTTATTGCTTTCTTCTTCCAAAGCCTTTCTAAATGTTGAGTATCAGTCTAGAAATATGGGTTTCATAGTGTTTCCCCTCTCCAGGACAATGCTTTAACCTCAGCATTGAGGCTAGGAGTCTTCATTGTCATTACAGAGATATTGTTTCCTTTTTTGACCATGTCTGACCAACATTTGATTGACCAAAACTTCAGAGTCACTAGAAATAGGGACTTCACTCAGTTGTGATTCTCTTGCACTCCAACCTTGCCTCAAAGAAAACCACTTGCTTCCTTCTGCCCAGGGCATGCTACCAGCATTTGTTGTGGCTGCTGTTGTCCTTTAATAAACTAATTTATATTCCCTAACATAATTTATTCCTCTTCATTCTCTTTCCTACTCATAGCTGTCCCTCCTGCACGTAGTGATTTTTTTTTCCTTTATTTGTTCTTAATTTGTCTTATTTTTAGCATATAAGTGATGGGAGCTAAGGAAGTCAAGCAATAGTGCTTCTCCTGATTAAATTAGAACTCGAGTATCTACTGCTTAGGGCAACCTTTAACAGCTTGATAATGTGATAAACTGGAAACAGACAGACCAGTAAAACTTCCTTCTTTGCCTGAATTCTGTTTTCCGTATACATTAACTACGTCATTAATATCCTTTGTGCTAGCAGCAATGCTTAGCATAAATCCAAATTAAAGAATTCATGAGACAAAGAAATAGTGACAAGCTTGGAATGGAGTATGACCAACATCATATGGATTTATAGGAGTAAGAAATGCAGCCATGAATAAATACCCTTTAAGGAGATAAGTGTACCCTTGCTCTAGTTCTGTCCTCTCCGCCTCGGCTTTGGGCACTGTTGCCTGAACTTTAATGCTGCCCTTTTAGATCAGCTTTTAAAGTCTAAAGTCTGCTCTTCAAATGACCACTTTTCCGTTTTTTTTAACATGACTTTTAATGAAATGTTGCTAACGATAATGCAGTTCACAGAAGACCTCGCAGGTGTGAATACAGAGACACACCAATCGCGTTCCCTCCGAGTGCCTAGAGACCAGGGCCCTGCGACATTTATAGTCAGATGATAAGAAAAAAATTATCAAGTGAGAATAACATTTCAATCATTCTCAAAATCTTGTAATTAAACAATGACTGCAACATGTGCTGGTTGTATGTTGTCACTTGTGCTAGCTGGGCTAGTATGTGGTGAAGCAACGGCATTGCCAGAATAGATCAGAGACTGCAGGAAATTATGAAATGGTAGAATGGTAGATAAATAGGTAAACAGATTGACTGACTTGCACCTGCACTTGGAAGATGATGTATTTGGTTTGGGCTTCTTGCTCTAAGGAAGGGGGGAGTTCTGGTTTTAGAGCAAGTCTTGGAGGGTATCTACCCCGCCCACTGGGGCAGGGAATCCTTTGCCATCAAAGTAGCTCATCCACTTTCCACTAGGATGCCGCACTGCTAGCCCCTTTGTTCCTGGTCCTAAGGAACAGATAAACAATTAAAATATGCAATTGTCATGCGTAAAAGTATAGGGACAAAAGATAAATTTTGAAAACATTAGAATACGCAGTAGATGATTGAAGTGAAGGAATAGTGTCAATGAAAAGAAAAGCCCGGGAGGAAATTTGGCATTTTGTCAAAATCTAGATTATTAAAGTAGCATTCTAGTGTTGACCTTTTAATTTCCTCAATAGATGCATACAAAATGGGCAGTTCAGTTTCAAACTCAATAGTTTGAGATTAAGAATGTCAACAGATCAAAATGAAGAATTTTCACCAAAATTTGTATGACTTGTTTCAGTATTACTGACTTGTACTTTTGAACTTCTTTCATTACTCAGATTCATTCTATTTTGGACCCGTCAAATGTTAGCATCTTGAAATTCCTTGCAGACTAAAAATTTCATTGTCCAAAATCCTGCATACTGGATATTACATTTGGCTCTTCTTGGGGTACTAAAACCTGTTGGAATATACAGAGATATTATTTGTCTTTAGTGACATGTGATTTGGGATTTTCAACACTTAGACTTTCTAAGTGACTGTTGGTCAGTTTTTGCTAGGCTTTTGGAGGCTACTCTATACAATAGCTGATTTTTTTCTATCCAGTATCTACTACTTGAAGCTCCAGTGGTAAGTAACTCTCAGCTACTGAACTGACACTTTGGGAAAGAATAAGCCAGGTTGCATTTGTATATTTTGATTCATTTTCCCTTAACCAGGTTTTGGTGCTTTTAAGAGGAGATATCTTCTTCATGGTGGGAACATTTAGTTGTTTCTGGGATTCTGGATGGGACCCGCAGCTGATGGTGTTTGTATATTTCAAGAGAATTTGAACAGTGAAGGGTTGTTTTGACATCTGTGAGAGCATCCTCAAGATTACACTTTAAATTCTCAGATCTGACCTTCCAATATAACTTTGAGATTACATCAGTACAGTCTTTCTGCAAGAAGGAACAGTTGGTTCCTTAGATTAAAATGGCTAGTAATTGAAGTTTCAATTTTTACTAGGAAGATAATTTTTTTTTCCAAGTAATTTGCAATAATGCCTGTGTGTTGAGGTGTTGCTACTATCAGAGACCACTAAATACTTGAGCACTTTTCTCCTCCATGGGATAGCAACAGCTATATCCCAAACTACACATTTTTGTTAGGAACATCTGGGTTTGAGTTATTTGCCAGCGCGTAGGGAATAGAGAGTAGACAATAAAGATTGCTCATTCACTTCCAGCCGCTTGCTGGCCCTGCAGCTGGTGGTCTGGGCTGCTCTCAGCAGGGCTGCTGATGGAGAAAAGCAGTGAACTGCTCAAGTACTAACACTTGGTCCTACCGTCACATCTTCAGGCAACACGTGCTATTCCTGTGAGTAGGAAGGAGAGTAAATTTTTGGGTAAATAACTTTGCTTAGGAAAAATATTACTGTGTTGTTTGGTCAAACTCTACCCTGGCTCTGCTGAAGCTGTTGAAGGTCTTTGGCTCATGGTGAAGTCAATAATAGGAGCTGTTCTTTGCAGACATTGAAATCTTCACTATATTTTAGTGACGAATATGTTGTTACTATAATAGCACTATTAAATCTGTTGTTACTGTTATAGCACTATTCTTTATTTGAATGGGCAGAGTAATGAATGTAATAGAAACAGGGAGATATATATATATATGGCTGAATTTAGCACTTTGTGTATAGATCCACTGGAGTTGTACACAGTGACAGACGAATATGGAGAGAACTTCCTTGCTTTTTCTTCCTCTGTTGTATTTCCCATACTCTCTCAGCAAAGTAAAACAAACCTTAAACTGTTTGTTTAGCTGGGTACGCTGTGGCTATGTTAAAAGAATCTCAATTAGTGCTGATGCAGCCCCAAACTGTGTTTATGAGCAATAAACTACTACAAAAACTCGAGACCTGTCAGTCTGTTAAAACAACAGTGAGTTACGCTGATGCAGAGGTTTGTGCTGTAAGGTCAGAAGGCAGTAATCTCTACGTGTAAACCACATCAGTGCAGAACGGCCAGCCAGCTGCTCCCTGCCTGGTGAGTGCAGTGGTACAACACAAGTCCCATGTTGTTTCAGTGCTGGACAATGCTTCAGTCATGGAGATATCACTTTATATCAAGATCATAGTACATTTTCACCCTTATTTATCCTAATATTTTAATAATAAAAAAATGTCTTATATTCTGGTGTCTCAAAATATTTGTGAAGTGCTGTAGATAAGTACTGAGAAACTAATTTGCAGAGTTTTGCCTATATACTCCTTTTATTTTTTTTTATTTGCTCAGCTTCAGACATGAGCCTACAGCTTTATAATAAGAGTGAAAAAAATGTATTATGTATTTTATTTCATTATTTGGATGACTCGGTACCTGTAAATCCAACTGATACGAATGAGAAGTAAAGTTGCACAGTTACTCTGCAAATAAGGCTGCTTAGGTGACTAATTGTCAATCTGGTTATGTGAGATCAGGGGACATTTCACATATTTTGTTCTAGCATGTTGATGTCATGTCATTAGCAACAATTGTGATTTCTTTTTAAATCAGTAAAGCTACAGTGTTTTCAACCGTATGTATCCTTATTCTCCTACCCCCCGTATTTCACTTTTTCCCCTGTAATTTCAGTTTAAGCTTTCTGATTTTTCTTCTTCTGTGCTCCCTCAAGGAGCTAGATAAGTCTGAGGACCAAACAGTTCTTGTTTAGTTCCTCTCTGGAGCCTGGACCATATGGTACAGAAGAACACACATCCCCAAGGAGTTGCATAAAAATTCTGTGAAGGCCTGGTACACGGAGGAGCTATAGTTCCTGCAACATTTGCGTAAATCTTCCTGCAGTTTGATTATACAGTGTCTTTGGCTGGGAGGAGATACAAGTTTCGGGATGCTTCTAGTTGGTAGTTTCCTGAATTTGATTTTTCGAATACTCAGTGCAACATCTTAAAGAGATCAGACAAATGTCCTGGTGGGCTCAGCAGGGTTGTCAGCCAGGTCCAATCAAGAAATTAAACCTGATGAACCTCTTAGTTTCTAGAAGGAATGTTTTTCAACTCTAATAATTTATGTAGCATCTTTTAATTCCAGAGAAAACTGATTTGTCCCTTATTGAAAATAAAAATAAGTCAATTAGTGTTGAAACTGTTATTTTAAATTTATTAGAATTACAATACTTATAGGACTTCTAGGCCAGGCTGGATGAGGCTTTGGGCAACCTGGTCTAGTGGGAGGTGTCCCTGCCCATGGCAGGGGGGTGGAACTCCATGATCTTTAAGGTCCCTTCCAACCCAAACCATTCTGTGATTCTGTGACTACAGAGAACAGTTCTGCTAAATTGTAAGCACATGTTCTACATGTTTAAATTAGCAAAGCCTTGCAACACCTGTCGAGAGACCCAGTCATTACTAATTTTCAACTTGTTCAAAATTATCTACGAAGTCAGCAGTTGAGTTAGAAATAGATCCCAAGAGTCCTGATTAACTAGACAACACTTAAAATAAATGAGCCACCTAAACACCTTCCTAGTTACCCACAGCTTGTTTGATTAAGTAGCAGAACTATTCCTCAGAGAAGGGGTTGATTCTCCTATGATCTAAGAAAAATTGCCTCAATTGCAAAGTTTCACGTCAAGTAATAATAGCTGTGTTTGAAAGGATGAGTAAAGAAGACTAGAGAAAGGCCTGAAGAAGGGAGAGGTTTGGAATATAAAGTCATATGGATTGGCCTTGAGAGAAAACTCCAACTTTCCTCTTAGCAAGGCTGCAGAAGACAGATGTCTTATTCCTATAACTGAGTAGTTCATTCGTGAATCATCAGGTGCTCTTTGTCTAGGATTGTGTGATAGGCAGGCTAATTACAGACCTGTGTTAAAAAACTCAGATGTGTTTCAATTTCATTGGTTTTCCTCCTAAATAGAAAACACAGAGGTAGTGTTAACTAGTAAGTAAAAGTATCCTTAAGGAGTTTTTTCTCATTTCTCTTGAAAAACAATCAAAGTATTTGGGGAGTTTCTTTAGATACAAAACTGAGATAAGGTTATGCAAGAATCTGGACATTCTTTCACAATCATAAGGAAACAAAACTTTTTTTTTTAATAAAAGCTGAGATTCTGATATAAGCAGTATTTCTGGGACCTTAAAAGTATCCTATGTATTTTTTGCTTTTTTTTTCACTCTGACACAGGAACAGGATGGGTGGAGAATATACTGTAGAACCTCTGAACTTTCATCTATTTTGAGTGACTTAGTTGTTTTAGGATGGAGGTAATCAGTCAAAGCAAATGCATTCATCTGGTCTGCAACCTACTTCCAGCTCGTTTGCCCCTGCTAGATAGACCTGCCTGTCGTGCATCGTTTTGTATTATTTTTGAGATGCAAGAACCCTCAAAAAAAATATTACTTTAGTTGTCATCCAAATGATTTCAACCCATGTATGCACAGTAAAAAAGTACTGTGAATCACTTGCCTATTCAGCTCTTTTCCAGTTCTCATTTCTAGCAGTAGTAACAATGATAACACAACATTAGTTCTTCGTCCCAACTCCAAGTTTATCTACCAGGAATTACTGTTACTTTGTGTGTTAAAGCTTTCTCAGTTGTAAAAAGAAAAATCAATATTCATTTGATGTTTGCAAGTGGAACCTACTGGAAGAAATGTAATGATTTTACTGTTGTCAGCATAAGTTCAAAACTGAGCTGACAAACAGAAATTCAGAGGAATGGCTGAAAAAGCTTGTTAGTATGCCTCCTGTTAGCCCAAGGAAGAAAGGGGCATTTGAACATTATCAAAAATGGGTTTTGAGCAGAAGCTTTGGTTACGCAGCTCTTGATTCAAGTGGTTTTAAAACAAAACAAAACAAAAAAAAAAGAGGATTCGTTAAAGCATTTATTCAAGGTAAGAGTAAGGAGGGCCTTAAACATGCTGAATAATACTTTTAAGCATTTTTTTCTGTTTTTTTCATTAAAGTATTCTGAGTGAGCAAAGGTGAGAGTCTGTGCTGCTCTGCTTTTCTTACTTTTCTCTTCTTGCTTTTCTTCCTAAAGATTGAGAACCAGGGACTCCTTTAGTTCCTGTCTTTGATCAAGACTTCCCTTCTGAAAGTACCAGAATTCTGAGCCCTCAAGTCAAAATTTTTCAGGCTTTCTTGTCTTTTAAATACAATTATATTTCTACCTGCGGAGTCCTGTTTTCGAAAACGCTTAAGGTTTTAGGAAGAAGGTTTTAGCACATTTGTATACAGCATTTAGTCTCTTTTCTGGTCAAAAAACTCAACTTCCCTATTAAATGGAAATGATATTTCTGTGTCTAGTGTAAGCACTAAGTCATGGGAAGTTAATTCATTGATAATCAGGAAATATCTAAAAATCATTGGACAGAAGCTATTATAAGCAGCAATATTGTTAACGTCCAGAGCCAACCTACTGGTTCGTTTTGCTAACAAAACTGGATTTCTTGCACAGTTATTCTTTCTATAACATTTATCTTTTCTTGATGTTGAGAAGACTGCTTAAAACTGAGGTAGCAAATATAAAAATATCGTTAAAATAAACATATAATATTGAACACAATAATGACTTGCAAGAACTTAAATCCTTCCTAGTAAAGCTATGCACTTGGTCCTGGGAAGATCCTGAGCTAACATAGCTTTTAGCTACATGTGAAATGGGAGGCGGTGGCACAGTCCTTCAAAGACCTACCTGGCAGAGATGAGACCTCAAGGAGGTCCTGATTGTCAAAGCTAAACACATGCCTGAGTGTGCCATGGATCCGCCTGCTCCTGCGGGCTCCACCGGCGCCTGTGATGTGGGAGGAAGGCAGAGCCTCTTGGGATGGATACCAAAGGGCAGTTATCAGAGTCCAAGCAAAGCTTCTACAAAAACGTCCATTATGTTCCTTAATTGTTTGTCAATGTGAAGGCAGGAAAAGCTCTTCATTCAGCAGGTTAGTGGGTACCACCCAAAGAATGCAGAAAAGGAAGGATTAATTTAGGGACTGTTTAAAATCAGATCCACATGAATTTAAATGCAGGAAGGTAAGAGGCAGGGGGAGTGGAGGGTAAATGTGAATCACCTGTGCTGGTTGTAGAAACGATGACCAAACTGTAAACCAGAACCAGATGGCAGCTTTGCTGGAGTTTTGTTTCAAACTATAGCTCCTATTTGCAAGCTGTAGCTCTCATCGCAAAGATAAATTTTTACTTTTTGACATTTTAAAGTCTAGAGTCTTAATTTTATTCTGATCAATGCTTAGAATATATTTAGAAAAAAATGTTCTTACAGAGGTTTAAAAATATGAGGGTTCTTCAAACAAACTTTATGCAAAGTTGTCAGAAACCCACGCTACTGGTTAAATTGTCAGGTAACTTTATTTCCTGTGAGGAGGAAGTCATATATAGATTGTAGTCGTAAGATGATTCATGTATTTCTTGCTCATCTCCCAACTGCTTCCCTCCTACAGAAAATACAAGATGCAGTATCTCCTGCAGATATCTGTGCAAGTCAGTCTCACACACATTTTCTTCCTGTAGACAGGTGGATAATCCAGATCTATACAGATCAAAATAGTTCGACAAGGAGTAAAGTTCAGAGTATTTTAATTGATCCAGTAAATCTTTCACATTTCATCTCAGTTAAACAAAAGAACTCAAACAACATCCTTGAGATTATTTTCTTCTCATGTTCAAAAATGGATAGTGTTGTGCCACATTTTGAGCCTTAGTATATGTCAGTCTCTTAAATGTAAGCAGAATGTCTTTCTCTTTCAAGGCAATGTAAGCGTCTTAAAAATACCAGAGTGCTGGATTGATTTACAACGATTAGAAATGCTGTTGATATAGCCTGATTTTTGGCAATGTGTAGTATCTGTTGTGTAAATACTGGGCACAAAGGGTCCAGTTCTGCCGGCTGTTTCATTCAGATAATCCCATTAAGACAAATAAAAATTCTCATGCGAGAGTAAGACTGCTACACTATACATAAATATGTTCTCATACTAAGAAGTTAATGAGGAGAATTTATGTATTTTTTAATGTATGGAAAAGAAGGGAGAATTAGAAATAGAGATCTTGGTTCTTTTTGTCATAGAAACACAGGTTTTCAATGCATATACCATTTAATAACGTGCCCATCAAAATAAGAAGAATAACAATTTTGTAAAAACAAGCCCCAAAAGAATATTTTAGTATTCATTAATGGAATGCAGTGACACTGAGATGCATTTATCCTATAAATTGGCCTGCACTGACATTGGGAATAATTTAATATAATGATAAAAAGCTCTTCTAAAGGATAAAGTGATTCAGCTGACAAACTGGCAATTACTCCCACAGACTTTTCAAGTCTGTCTTTAAATAAAACGTTTGTTAAAACATTGCACTGTGTGCCTTGTGTCACCTGCACCAAGGTAAATGCTGCATTATATTCTATCAGTTGCTTTCAATTAAAAATGTTTCAAAGATGTTGATGTAGCTGGGAATGCACAGGTTTTAGAGGTTTGGAACAGTGAGATTTCCTTTTTGGTGATGACTAGCAAGGACTAATGAAATGAGTGCATTAGTTAATTTAATAGCTACAGATTTTTATTCATTCGTAAGAAATCTACATTCTATTTATACTTCATAATCCCCATTGATCATGACTACCATTATTACAGAGCCAAATAAAGCCAGATTGGATTGCCTGTACTTGCCTGGTTGTTTTCTGTCCTGTGCACTGGTTAGATATTTACAGCAGGTAAATAGTAGATCTACAATGTTGTAATTCTTTGGTTCAGCACACAGGCTTCACCATAACAAGGCATCATGGCCAATGAATATTACCAGAAGACATTAATCCAGTTAGTTTAGCATAATTTATTAGGCAGTATACATTTTCCCTATGTTAAATATTTTGGCACTGCAGGAGAGACCGATGACATTTTTAAAGCTGAAAGCAACTTGCAAAGCAGAGTGTGTTGAGAGAAGGCGACGTTTTTAACTTAGCTGTTATAGTTAGAAATAAGGTTTGCACAAGGCTTCTTGGAATCAGTGTCTCTGAAGAAGAGATCTAAAGAATACTTTATGTATTGGAAAGCTTATATTTTTTCCCCTCAGTTGTAGCGCTTGGCCTAATAACAGTAATTACCTTTGCCTTTGAACCTTGCCTTGGTTGTATGTTAGACTGGTATAGCAACACCAGTACTACTGCTAAACCCGCGTGTGCATCCAGGTTATATGTCAGTGTCCCATTGATACGTGGGGCTTGTCAGAGCATTGATTGGAAATACCCCATCATCTGCTAAAATCAGTGGATTGCATGCTGCTAAATCCTTACCATGATTTAAAATCTGGGTGTGAAAGCATTGCTCACCAAGGATGTTCTGGCCAAAATTAAATCTGAATTTGAAAGCTGTTATAGTAAGAAAAATACATCTTGGTCACCGCGAAAGAAATGGATATGAATTTCCAACCTCTCTAAGGAACGCTGGGTGCAATCCTGTGAGCAACACTTGGAGTTTGTTGTGTGTTTGGAATCTTAAGGCACAATGAGTAGAAAGTCATTACTTGGACCCAACAGTCTGTGCCATATATTTATTGCAACATGCAGTTTTTCAACATATATGTGATAAAGGTCCCACTTGTATTCAGTTCCCATGTTTGCCTGTGTGCATGCAGAACATTAAAATCAAAGCTCTTTGCTCCTGCTCTTGCTAATGGCTTTATTTCCTGCCCACCTCAATTGCAAAAAGGGAGTCAGTTAAAAAACAGGGGTGGGAGGAGGATGCAACAGGGGGTACTGCCATAAGTGTCGTCCTCACGCCCACCTGCCAAAAAAAGCCCAACCTCATAATGAAAAGGTTACTATTGCTGCTTTCTGCTGCAACTTTCTCAGTAGACCTCAGTGGGAGAATCCCTTTTTTTGGATTGTTTGATTACTCCCTCGACAAGGAACTGGCATATTCAAGACTTGAGACAAAATGAAAACAGTAGCAAACCCCAGCATGTGGAGTTGCTGAGGAAGCAGAAGTTAAATAGTTTGAGTTTCCTCAAGTTTAGGAAACAATTTTCTCCTTTTCAGAGGTCAAATATAAACTGAGGAAGGAGTGGGTTTTACAGAGTTGTGGCAGCTTACAGAAGAGCTGAATGATTAGAGAAACAAAGCCAGGGCTGCAGAGAAGAAATTTTCTCTGAAATCTTCTGGATATACTTTTTTGGATAAAACTATGTTCTAGTACTCAGCAAAGATGAGATAAGATGGTGACATTAGAGACTGTGTGTTCTCCCAGTGTTTTACATAAGTTTTCAGACTTTTAAATTACCTGTTCAGAACTTTTGAATTTTAACTTTCTTTGTGGTTATTAATTTACAATCACTTTAGATCACCTACATGGGGTAATTTAGTGTTCTTTGAATTTTTAATGTTTCTTCAAGATTGATATTTATGATGTGTTTATAACATTATATTTAAATGCCATTAAGCAGTGTGGTAACAAAATAATGTAATATTTCTGCTATGGCATGTTCAATAATGTATACAGTTGTTTCTCTGAGGAAGAAAGAAACCTTGGGTATTGAGAGGCTCTAAGCAACAGGCTGTACAGACAGAAGGGAACTTGGGATAGCAGGGTTCCTGGAAGGCCCTCAAGAACAACTCCAGAATTTATTTGTAACAAGCTTACTACTAATTAAGTTAGTAATTGCTTCCAGATAGCATGACTCTCATCCAAAAAAAAAAAAAATATTTTCCCAATAATAGTACATAGAAACTCATGAGCAAAACTAATTAACTTGTGAGCTGAGATGGAAAAGTAAACCCAAACCTTCAAAGGCGATATGTATTCAAATTAAGTCTTAAGAAAACATCTTGTTTATACACACGAAACTGTTCTCCCTTCCCTCCTGCTTCCTTTCTTTCTGTCTTTTTTTGCTGCTGACTTTAATATATACACATACGTTGTAATATTATGGGGCTCTGTATAGGTAGTAATAAATAATAATATCTCCAACTGACATTCCTAGAAATGACAGCTTCTGAAATACAGTCAGTCATCTGACATAAATCTTCCTTCTGAATCTTGGCAAATTCTACTTCTAGATTTGTCAGCTGCCTTTCGGATTCATGGTCTCTGTGGTTTCGTTGCTACATCTTTGAAACAGCATGGGATAATCTGAGTTGCCCATGTTGGATATAATTAAAATCTTTTTAAGAAACCCCAGAGGCCTTTACAAGGCAATAGACCACACGTCCCCAGAGCTTGGTGCTCTCGACTTTCTCACAATCTTTGCATGGGTTTCAAAGAAGTGACAATGCAGTTCTCTCACAGGGGGACCCGTGCTAATCCAGATGAAAATTAGAGGATGCTTGCTTACAAGGTGGACAAAGTTTAAAGAAAATGTTATACAAATATTACTGACCCTTCCAATAATTTTGTTCATAGAACATTTTTGTTGTTGTTAGGCTGTTGTGACAGATTTCAGTGGTGGTTCATTTTATGCTACTGGTTCTTAAAGCATGTTGTTCTAATAGCCCACCTAAGACTCTGTCTTACCTAAAATACCAAGGAGACTATCAAGAGGAATTAAGTTGAAGTTAGTAAGTCCAATACGTAAATTTTTGTCCATTTTTCCTTGTACAGGAATTTGTGATTGTTCAGTGGTGCTGATGTGGGTTTCTGAAGCTCTGAGACAGAACAACGAACCACACAGGCAACTGCAATTCATGTGAGTATGTGTTCTCTTGATGCCAAACAAAATATCCCCCAAGGTTTCCAGGCAGTCGTTAAGATTAAATAGAACAATCAGGCTAAATTAGCATAGTTAATCAGTCAGATGACTCAGAATATCTTTATGAGACTTAGAGAGTACACTTGAATGATTTAGATAGTTTTCATTTCCTCGCAGGAACCAGATCTTCATTTATGGTAAGTCAGCATACTTGCATCTGCTGAAGCTCTTGTTCTACATCCCTAATGAATTCAACGGTTTGTAATTTGCTGGGTAGACAGAGGTGCACACAAAAGTGAATGGTGTTCTGCGTTCATCTGCAACAGGGCAGATGTGCTCTAATGTAAAGCAACCATTGGAAATGCTTCCATTTCACATTATTGTTTTGATGAGGGTAAGGGTTTGGAAAATGAGCTCCTTTGGCGCTGTGAGAAATGGTTTCCCAGGTTGTGCTGTAGGCTAAAATGTAGGTAACATAAAGATTCTTTCACCTTATGGATCTTAACCAAATACTCTCTTAATTTTATGAGATATCTATGCCATAGTGACACAAATAGTGTTGCTCTCCTGTGGTTCTTTATTTTTCGTTCCTTATCTTCAGTCTCTTATCTGAACATGCATTTCATTTTCCCCTCTGAAGTGCCCAGTAATTTTAGAGCTGAAAGCAAATCTCTCCAACTAAAACAGTTTTAGCCCAGGTAAATCTGGCACTGGAGAGTAAAATACTAAGGAATGACAGCAAAAAATACAAGAAGCTTTGGAATATTGGCCCTAAAGGCAAAATATATGAGTGTCAAAGATGTAAGGTGGAAGGACAATGCTCAAGAAAACCTTTATCACCTGCTGTGGATCTTGGTGAATTTTGGAATTGTTTTGTATACTTTTATTGGCAAAGGGGCGAGGGACCCATATCTTGCTGCAGTTCTTTGTATATACTGTTTTGATTCAGAGTTTTATTAATGTGATCTTGAATCATCTGGAGGAACAAAAGGGCAGCCTGTTCATAGGCAAAGGGCATGTGTAGCAATGGTCATAGGGTGGGACCAACACCGTAGGGTGGACAGTGTGGGGACAAGTATAACCTCGAGACAATTTAAAGAAAATATTAGGCCACATGAATTAAATTTGAAGGGGAAAGAACATGAAGCCTATAAATAACATATTCAAACAGTATGGGAGACAGCTTATTAAGACTTTTCTAGGAAAATCTTCTGATAGAGTGGGACAAAGGCAGAAAAGCCAGAATACCCAAGTGGGATCCTAGACCATGAGCTATAAATGATGAGATAGCTGTATGTGATTCTTACCATTCTTAATGGACCATGCATGCATTAATTTAAGAAATCTGTGGGCTCGTAACACATCAAACTGAAAGGTTATTTATGTATCCTGCAACAACCAGGTAAGAATGCAGTTACTCATAAATGTATTATAAATACATGCTAATTGCTATCAGCAGTCATGTTCTGAAGATCATGCATTTTTTATGCACACTGCTAAAATATCCTTACTACTTATTTCTGCATCCTAGCATCCTCATTGAAAAAGCACTAGCAGAAAGGTCTTCCCTTTAAGCATTTCCACCAAGACTTCGAAAGCTCCCGGTGAAGGTGCAAGAGGGATGTGACAGACATTGCATTAACATAAAGCTCAGCATACTTATCTGCTTCTGCTTCCCAGGGAAGCAGTCACTCAGCTTCCTGTAAAGGCAAAAAGCATAAAGAGACTGGGATCTGTTATCAGCCCTCTTGGGCAGAACTGCAATACAGAGTGCTCTGCCTCATATTGCTTATCGCTAATTTTGTGCATGATAACTGAAGCATGAACAATATCCGAGTGGGAAGCAAACTAGATCTATAGCTGCATAGTCAAGCCTATCAAAATATATTGCTGAGCTCCCATAGCCAAACCGTTCTGCAGAATATCAGCTGAAACAGGACGTTCCAGCTCACTGGGCCCCCACTCACCATATGCTTGTGCAGCCTCACCTGTAATAGCAAATAGCTATCCTCAAGGATAGGGTGCATTAAAAATTAGGAAGGGATGCTGGAGCAAACCTGCATGATACTGAAAACTGATGGGGTTTGTTACTTGCTATGTCTTACTGAGTTGGCAGGCAATGACGATGGAGTGAGCCTTGCTAGAATCACTCACATGAGCGAGGAGCATATATTACTCTTAGAAATAGATATCTGCAGAATCCTGCGGTGGAGATTACCCTGAAGAAAATCCACTCTTCTCTGGCTGTTCATTCTATAAGAGAAGAGAAAGAATGATGGTGTTACTGTATGGCTTGCCCCTTTAGACAAGAAAGGTTCTCTGTTCTGAGCTTATCCTATGAGAGAGGAATCATCTGTGTATTTTGAGGCTGACCCAAGCATAGGCAAGCATTGTTTCTGAGAATACAGGACACCGGCTGGGGTTTCATGACAGTACCCTTCATGCATCTGTGTTAGCTGTAGGTTGCAAACCTTGCAGTGGTGAAGAGTTTGAGGATGCTTTCAGGTTTTAATGCAGAATCCCAGGATCATCCTGAATTTTGTGTGTTTTTTAATGGAAGGAAAAACTGAGCAAAATGTCAAAAGGAAAATATTAATGTCTTGTTTCACAGTAATTTTATTTTTGTTTTTTTGCACAGTCACATTTAATTGCAAATTATTTTTCTGAGAATTAATGCACAAATTCTACAATAAAACTACTGTAAGGAAAACCATGGGTTTACACTTTGCTGTTCTTTTAATAGCAGAAACGCTTTTACACTAAGGCCACACTTCGAGAAAGTGATTGGAAAAGTTTAGCTAGATCAAGTTTTTATTAATGTAATATTTTTCCTATTTGGAATGCCAAGAAATCTTCAAAAGGTTTCAAGGCTTGAGGACTGCAGTACAGACAAGCCCAGCAACACTGAAGGGTTTTAAAATTTCAAATAGGACGTTTTCTTCGGAGGGGGAGGATGTCTAGTTTTAAATCAAACCAAAAAAAGCTTAAAGCAAAGAGAATATCAGTGCGTGTGTACCTCACTTTCTTCTTTACTTTGTCTTGTTACTACAATTGCATCTGAGGAGACGGCCTCAGGCACCTCATCAAAGCCTTGGTGGGTAACTGGTGGCACTTCCTAGCAAGGTTAGAACTGGGCTATCATTAAAGTGTTAAAAATTAAAAGAACTAAATTACAAGGCAAAGGGATGAGGGAAGTTGTCATTCCTTGGTGTCTGCTACAGTCAGTGCACTGTAGCATCTGAACACCGTGCTGTGAGTTAAACATCATTCTGCTCCTGACAGATAATCTCTACAAAAGATACCTCCCTGCCAGCCAGCGGCGTGGGGATCCAGCTGTGGAGAGAGTCAGGGCAGGATTACCGTGAGCTCCCTGTGAAATCTGTTTAATAAATGTGGTTCCATATCCAATGTTGATTTGGATAAACATGATCTCAGGCTGTTCAGACGTAGTGTCAGGTAGCGCATTTTCCACCAAAAAAAAAATATTTTTCTCTGTTTATTCTAAAAAAATCAATGTTCCTATGACTAATTTTGATCCTGATGACATCTTTTTCTCTTTAAATGTGCCCTTCTGGTAACACTGAGGGCAATAATAAGCTGGAGCCAAGTGCAAGTCAGACAAATGGGCAATTACTTAGGGAAAATATTAGGAACTGCTATAAAATCATGTGCCATTAACAGCATTTTATTTTGACCATAAATGGCAATAATTATTTTTTCATGAATATTTCAGAAGACCGGGACAAATTATTGGGATAGGATGAGATGGGAAATTGTTCAATTTAACTGTACTTTCTTTGCATTAGAAACTCCGGCAATGCTATTTTCCTTTCTAAAGCACAGTTTGTCATTTCTGTCCAAATAATTAATTTAAGAAGTACGTATATGCTTTTGTGACACCCGTTACAACTTTATAATATCTTGAAACCAGCACACATGCATTAAAATAAACATCTAGGGTAACTTGTGCAAAAAAAGCATCTGAAATAAGTTTCTAACAGAACTCTCTCGGCTGTGGCACTAATTTCATGCTTGTTGCAAATCTTATGTTGCTTAAACCATCTTGATAACCAGAATAAAATGATGAATTTGTTCACATTAATTAAACATATTACCTAAATGATGCATTATGAATGCTCTTATATCTTTGCTGTTTTTAATTTCTGTGTTATAAAAAGACTTGCAGAACAAGAGATGTGTTGTGAAGGGGAAAGAAATAGAAAATGCTTTGAAGATTTTAAATGAAACATTCTATATAGTTCATTTTACCTTAGAGCAAAATTGCATTGCACTTAAGAGAAAGTGAAATGTCAATCAAAATAACAAAAACAGTATTACTGGTGACCCCTAAAGAACTCACAAGCAGGCAGGTTAATCAAATCTTTTTTTATTTTTTTCAATACACCTATCTGAATTTCAGCACAAATTAATTAATTTCAGGTTCCAGTACAGAAATGTATCAAATATCATCTTTCGATGTGTGCCTTTTTATAACATATTAATTAGTCCTTTTTACACTGTGACTTTGTTAAAATGTGGGGGGTGGCAGAACAATGCTGACATTTAAAAGGTCTGCCCTTATATTCCCTGATAATCCGCTGGAGTTGTAAAAACTGCTTTTCTTACCAGACAAAAGTAACAGATTTTCTGAACTGCTTTTCTGTACAGATGTATAAATAAGCCCTAGCTTATTGAATCGGTGTATGTTTCATCTCTGAGTAGTTTGAGGATTTCCCACCTTCCCCCAGAAGAGAGCTTTTGCGTCCCCTCTGCTGCGGCGGGGACCTGCTAGGGTCTGGTACAGAGGGACTGCAGGCGGCCAGGGCTTCGCCTTCCCTGAATTCAGCCTTTCTTCTGATGTCCATTTGCTCTCCAGGCTGCTTAACTGTTTGTGGGTTTCAGTCCAGTCCCTCCAGGATTAGAATGTGCCAGAATTCATAGAGTTTGGAGACTTGGCCAGCCCTCAGTCCCCGCTTTCTCTGACTCCACCTGGGCAAATGCATGGGAAGTTTTCCACTGACATTTTCACTGAAAAAAAATAAATGAGCAATTTGACATTTGAAGTGGGGAAGTTTCTGAAAAAAGGAAGGAAGGAGAATGTGTAGTTTCCTTCTTTTGAGTATCCCCACTCCTGAGTGGTGAGGAATGTCTGTTAACTGTGGATACCTGTTCTGAGAGTGCTTCAGCAAAATGGTAGGGTTTAGACAACAGACAAGTTTCTTTTCCTATACAGTGTTTTTATAAGCAGTGTTTTTATATTTCATATAATTTCCTAAAGATGCTGAGGCTTGTGTTTCACAACTTCAATGAGTTCCTCTCTACCTGGAATTAAGGGTGTTTTTCTAGAAAGGCCAGAACTTCTATGAGAGTTTGGTTGATGAGGTTTTAACCACACAGGATGTGAAAACTGAACCCTGGTAGATCTGACGGCGCAGCTAGAGCTACTTACGTTGGGTAAATACAAGACACAGCTAAGCATTTTATCACTACTAAAATAAAAAAAAAAAAAAAGCTGAAAGAGCAATCCATAAATGATACGAAACCTATGATGGCATTATGTGTATACAACTGTATATTAGGTTTATTGTTGAAGTATAAAGGTTACTTTAATTTTATGAGAGGTCTATACCCTCAAGATAAATAGACAGCATCAAGAAATCCCTTATAAAATAGATTTTGTTGTGGCCTGAAGATGCAGCTTATCCCAGGTAAGTGGAATATTGCATTGATCTCTGCTGCAGATAATGAGCGTGCCTGGGAGCAGCAGTCTTGTCACATGAAACAAATTGCTGGTCATGAGTCAAACATACTGGGGAGTTTCATGTTTAGTTTGAACTGAACCATAATAAAAAGGGCAAAACCCTGCTAGCAGGTACGTGGGCAGGAAAAATGAGCTGGGGGAGAGGAGGGAGTCTGGAAATAGTGGTTGGTGGCTGGATGGACACCAGGAGCAGGTATTAAGCGAGGAGGGGAAATGCCTGCTGCACTGGTGACCTACCAAAGGTGCTGGCTTTTGCTCCTCTGTGCTTATCAAGATGGCAGAGGAGGGGTTTTTTGTGCTTCTGCCTCCCACCTCTGCCATGGTGCTGGTGCAGCGGGTAGGACGCTGTGCACAGCACCCTCGTGAGCCTGTCAGTGAGACAGGGAGGAGTGCCGTGAGCAGGTAGCGCTTCTCTGCGCTCCTGGCAAAGGATGCTTGTTGCTAGGACTGCTGTTTAAACAGTATCTAGGGACTGAGTGAGTACACTTGTCTTATTGTGTTGGGTGAAGGGCTATTACCAAATATAAAGTATGTTGGCATATTGCGAAATGGTAGCACTTAAAAGATGATCAGGGCTTTTGTTCTAGAGAGCACATCATCAGGTACAAGTGCGTGCACGCAGCATGCCCAAGTAGCTGCTTGGTTATTCAGGAGGAAGGTGGATGAGATGGAGTTACCGATACTGAAAGAAGCCCATGCCCAGCCCTTCTCCTTGCTGGCAGAGGCTGCAGCCCTTGGAGAGACCCCGGTCCTGCCTGGCAGGATGGTTGGCACTGCACATTTCCAGCACCTGTGGTGCTGTACGCAGCTGGGGAGTAACTGGGGAGCAACTGGGGAGCAGGGGATGCCACTCGCCCCTTGCCTGGGAGCAGCCAGTGCTGGGGCAGACGTGAATCACTAGAAACGAGCCTGGGGTGCTCTGTGACTGCTTTTGTGTTTTAACACTGCAGTCCTCATATCCTCAAAGCTTGCTTCTTGCTTATTCTTTCTCTGTTCATTTCATTCATTCATTTCAACAGCCTCTCAGCAAGCTGTTCCTCCCCTAGCACTCTCCTCCGTGCAGTTAAGGTGTAAGGTTTATGTCGTGCATGCTTCTCTGCTGGCTACTCTTTCAGTGATTTGGCTTTAAAATACATTAGTACAAACAGAGAAATGGTATATATGTAAGAACTTGATCAACAGCAAAATGTAACGTTTGATTTTTTTCCTTCAAAACTTCCAACTGCTGCATGTTCCCCACCCTGCTGTTGTGGTATTTTCATCGTTCACTGCATGTTAGCCAAAATATGGAGACTATTATGCAAATGTTTAATGTTAAAGTGAATGGGTGACTTGTTATGCTTATTTATATAAACTTGTTTCAGTAAATCCTGTCTGTGTATTGTAAGCTCCAGGGCGAACAGCTGGGCTCTGCTCCCACTGTGTGTGAAGAGTTCATGTTTGCAGTAGCAATGGAAACCCAAATTACAGGTGTACTCTGCACCCGGGCTCTGCTGTAACAAAGCGTCCTGCGATACTGCCTCTGGTCAGGAAACCATGCTGGTGGAAGGATGTGCAAAAAAACTTTGGTTTGTTAAATTCCTGGGTTTTTTGTTAGGCATCTGAAGATGTAGGAAAAGAGAGAAATTTAGTCTGCCCAAATATGTTTGTGTGAGGGTGCAGCCTTAGGAATATATGGTTTTACATTACCGATCTGTGCTTTGGAATTAAAACTAGACGTGTAGAAATACAGCATTGGCAATGTGTCAGCCTAGCCGACACCTTTCAGCTGGCAATGAATACTGATTACCTTCTCCATAGCACACAATTCTTCTGTGTAATATCATTTCATTAAAACACATCTGAAATGAAACTCTGGTTCTAATTTTAAAGGAATTTCTTGGGTAGATCAGGCCGAAAATACAGGTTTTCCTTAAAAAAAAGAAATAAGAAAATATTTCATTTGAATATTCTTTTTTTCACAGACTAAAGCAAGTCTTGGAAAGGAATTATTTGCTGGCTGACGATGGCATCTGTAATGCCAGCTTTTTGGAGGGTCAGGCAACACCTACCAGGTGTTACCTCTCCCATATGTTTTTTATTTTTATGCTGTAGTGGTGTTCTAAACGTGCTGTCTTTTTGATGCCACAGTGGATAGTACTAGTAATAAAGATTTCCTGATAGTTTAAATGTTAGAGACCTGAGTTGTTATGCCAGCAGGTGTCGAACAGGTCTGTCCAGTTGAGAATTTCCATTTCACTGGAAGGTTGCGCCCTTTGAAATGTTTTAACTGGCAACATAACTGTTATCATTCTTCAATCTTTTCCTAATTGAAGCAGAGTAGCCAGCTGCCCTGACTCCTAGGGGCCTCCCCATTTTGCCCTCTGGGCCTCCTTGCAGGACCCTGAGTTATTGTCTGCAGACCTCAACGTGCCCATCCAGCTGTGTGGTGGCTGGAGGCCATGGGTCGGAAATTGTTGCTGAGGTACGGTCTGTGCACATGGGCTGTCCCCAGCAGCAAGCCTGTGGAGGACAGTTTTGCCAAAAGGCATCAAGTGAGCTGCCAGGAAATTGGTGGGTTTCTGATGGAAATTCCCAGAGCTTTGGCAGAAGTTTGCTATAGCGGAACTATTTCTAGAAAACATCTGTTCTCAGTGAACTAGTGAGAATTTTTTCTTGCCTCCCTGAAATTTTCTGCGCTGTCTTCCTGAAATTCTGTGTGTTTCTGGTACACAAGATGGAAGAAAGTCTGATGTTTGTGACAGCTGCCTTTAGACACCTACTTATGTAATCTCATGAATTAATGCATTTGAAACCATGTTTCATCTTTGGAGAAGGGGTCTCTTTACCATTATATGAAATACATCCTTCAATGGTCCTTTTCTGTGGGAACTTTGTCTAAATGAAGAGTCAGAGCTAGAGACTTTGGTCCTTAATGCAACTTCATAAAAGCCAGCCAATTGTTTCTGGGCTTCCTCGTCAGAGAGGTGATGGAGGTGGCATGTCCCACATTGCTCCCTCTAATCTGACCCCTCGTATATTGTCCATTATCAGAACGAAATGGGAAAGAAAATCCTTTATAGATGGCCCTTTGGGAGCCTTCAGAAACAAGATTTCAACAGTGCTGAGATTTTTATGACAACATAATTACAGCTTCCACCAGATTGTAAAAACTCAATTTGCTGAAAAATTTTGTAAGTTGATTTAGGGTCAAATCCCATACTTCTTATTCAGGGCTTCCTCTGAGTTTCCGTTGATCTTGATGGCATAACTCAAGTTCTCTATTTCTAGCAAAGTATCTCTGTGCTTCTTTACTTGTTGTTCCAATGAGCAATTTTCCTTCTCACAATCTGTATTTCAGAGACATATGTTGAAAAGATGTTACTGATGCAGTTAACAGAGCAAATAGAATCTTCTGCGCCTGTGATGCTGACTTTGACATTCACTTGATGCTACAGAGATATGAAGGTTAGCTCCAACTTTGATAATCTCTTGTAATGTAACCTTGTGTCAACAAAGCCACAGGTGTGACCATGGAGATAAGACGATAATTCTGAGTCTATTTTGTATTCTTCTTTTTTCTCCCAGTTATGCTTGTAGAAGTTCAAATCTCTAGTAAATAGAACTGTGAATCTGTGTTTTCTTTCTGTTTTCCTTTCTAAAATGGTGTCATGGGGTTGTTTCTCAGCACGTCCTGATCAAATTTCCTGAATTTGAAAGTACAAAGATGTCTTTTTCTACCTGCCAGTTTGATCTAACCCCATGCTTGTGCCTGAAAGCCAGGCTGTCTTGGATGTGATCTAGAGGACCACCTGCAGAGTCCCACCATGGCAATAACGGTGTGGGGATCAGTTCACTTAACTGAATTGCTCTTTTGGGAGGATTATTAGTGTGTACACCAGATGGAGGAGCAGGTTCTTATTCTGCAATCTTGTTTCTAGGTCAAAAATCATGCCCCAGCAATGTTCCCTGAATTATGTTACCTCGGAAATGCTCTGGAGAGGAAGGGGCATTAAACCTTCCTTTTCAGACATCCTGGATATCAGATTCTCAACTCATGTGAAGAATGTATCACTGACTAAGAATTTTCTAGGATTTCTTAAAATCATTTTATTAGTCTCAGTAAGGTGTGGGGAGGCACACTTCACATGGTTATTATTATATTCCAGTAACCCTTAGAGACACCACCTGCCCCCAGGAGTCCTGTTGTGCTGGGTCCTGTACAAGCGTGGATGAAGCAATATCTCCACGTGATGGAGCTGATAAACCTCATAAAGTAACCAAAGGGCAGAAGAAAGTAAATACGTCCTTTTTTCCTCAGGAAGAGAACTGGAGGACAAAAATGGAACTGGGTTAAGGTCATATGGGTGACAGCAGAAGACTGAGACTTGACCTGTGATTTTCTTTGTTGTAATAGAGAGGCTGTGGCGCACAGCAGCCTTACTGCTGAAAACTATCAGAGAAGTCTTAGGAGTGTCAGAGCTAATGCAGCGTTATTCCGGCCCTTCAGTGAAAGTATCGCCCAAGAAGTTTTCCAGATTGACAGGTCTAGAACAAACCACATCTGGCATAGAGGCAGCTTCAATGCAAATTTCCTCTGCTGCACATCTAGGAAGCTTTTCCAAGCTCATGCTGTCTTTTCAGGGCTCCAGGGTGGGCAGCAATCCTGCTGTGCTTCGCTGGCAGTTCCCTTCACTGCAGAGGGAAAGGTGGCTCACAGGAGTCTCAACGTCCCACTTTTTTCATATCTGACATAATGTGGAGCTCACAGACATATTTTTGAAAGAGTCAAGGAGACCATGATCACCACCACCTAGAAGCAGCTGCAAAGCCATAATTCTGTGTACAAGATACTTTTCTTAGCACAAACTGATTTATTTCATTACCTGGGAGTTCACAGCTTTCCAGAACCTGACATCATGAGGAACAGAGCATTGAGATGACAAATAGCTTGTAAACTTTTAACAAGACAAGTAATCTTTTATATCGGAATTGCTGTAGCATCTGCTCAGAATATACCTTTCCAGTAAATCGCTCATGTCACCCATTTAAAACAGAACTGAATTCAGCCCTCCTTCTGTAGGGGACTTCAGATCTGGATGCTGGAGCTGCTGCTTATTTAATGCATTGAGGTTTGATGCTGGATGCCTCCAATGCCAGTGTAAAGTCATTGTCAACAGGCAGCACTCAGTGTCCCCCACAACCTGGCGCTTGTCACACAGCAGTGGTCTCAAACTGCTTTCTGCACTTCTCAATGTGAACATCACCTCTTTGGTTTCCCCCTTCCTTCTCTGATGTTCCTGCTTCTCCAGGTTCCCTTTTAATGAAATCCCACCAGAAAGGGTGTCACACAGTGACACTAGCGTGACATTTGCAAGCCCAGACCTGCTTTTATGTCCGGCTGCTCTCCTCTGCCTCACTCTGTGCTCTCCAAGGGCCAGGTGGCATCTCCTCGTCTGTGCCCAGATGGTGTTCACCCTTGTGGGACCCGTCCTCTGCTGATTCCCAGAAACTCCCAAATACATCATTGAAATGCCAAGTCCCAGGACACACACTTCTGGTGGTCAGCTGTAGGCAAGACGAATCTGAGATCTTTTTCTGCAGAGGCAGCAGGCAGCTTAGGGGCATATTTCTCTATTTATTCTTGAGGAACCATCCTGTTTTGGAGCTGTCAAGTAAAATTTCAAATCCAAGCTTTCTAATTCATTAGTTCTTCAATATTTTAGCTTTTTGTGTACAGCAGACTGTATTGGCAATGGAGAAAAGAAAGCAGGCTTGAGGCATTTCTCAAGTTTTTTTGCCTTTTTTTTTTTTTTTCCAGCACCTGTCTTTATTGTGGAGGTGTGGGGTGCAGGGAGAAATTCTCCAGCTCCATCTAAGTGATACAAGGTCACTTAGACACAACAATACGTTCTCTCTTGCCACTGAGGGAGATGTAATCTATTCATTTTAATGGCCAGTGAGCAAGGGCTGCAAGGGCCGCCTCAGTGGTTCTGTCGCTGGTGTTCAGTCCCAGCACGTGCCCCGAGGCATGGGTCACGCTTCCAAGCAATGACAAAAATTGTAATGTTTTAGGCAGGACTAAATGATAAAAGCTTTAATAACTGTAAACCTCAGTAAATGTTTGAAGGAAAATAGCCACCAATTTCTCTCTTTGCGTGAGCAGATGAGAATGACATTGTAAACTACATAACTGGGCTACAGCAATCTTGATGTAATTCCCAACACGGTTGGAAGCTTTTCATGTGATTTTTGGGCCTCTGGCTTCGCATGCCCTGTGCCTCTGCTCCTACTTTGAAATGGGATAATGATATTTCCTTTCTCTACCCTTTGACCGCTGCAATTATAGGGCTGGAGGCCAGTGGCATGTTAAGTGTTTCTGCAGCACTTAACAGATCTTTGGTGTTGCATAAAATATCAAGCTACTTTAAATCAGTAGTTTATATAGAAAATGAGGGAACAAACCATGATATGTTTTCTGAATATCTAGTAGAAAATATGTTAAATTAATTTGACTCTTTTTTTTTTAAGAAACTGAAGTTTCTAAACTTCCTTTCTAATGATAAATGAGATTTTTATCGAATGACATTTCTGTGAAGCAAGCATTTGTTCTGTATAGGATTTTTTAAAAGAACTGTTTATGGTAATAGATGTTGTGTTTTAATCCATGTCACAACCTCATAAAACACATCATCTGAATTTGTTCTATTAAACTGAGTTTTTCTTTCCACTGCAATCTTTTTCTTTAAGAAAACACTGTACATCGTGTTGTCATGACAACAGAATATGCTCTTAGGTTGAAATGCTGACATTTCTCCCTATGTTCATAATGAACCCTCTGCTCACTCCTCCCTTCTTGGCCAGTTCTGTGGGTCTCTGCACATAAATGTAAATCTGCAACAGAGAGATGGATTTGGGGCTAGAAAAGGTTGACTGCTGTATTTTTCTTTTCCTGCATTTGTGAGTCTGTGTAAGTGGGTAATTGGTTTAAAGCTTGGGGATACTATTGTACCAACATCTGTAACATAATTCAAAGATGCACAAATACAAGGGCATTTTCTATATCACCAAAACACATCTAAATTGTCTCTCAACCAAATGTCTGCTGGAACTCACATTCAAGCAGTCTTGGGTCTCTTCCAAATGATGTTAGGGGGAAAAAGTCTAAGATGAACTTGAAAATACAGAAGAGCTAGAACAGGCTGTAAAAATGGGTAAATTCTATTTTGTCTTATTAGCCTCTGGAGATGTTCATAAAAGTGAATACATGAATGTGTGAATCCTGTAGTCCTCGGGGTATTCAGGAGCAATCCACGTATTTCCTCCCTCCCGAAAGAGAATAGGTGATGTGGAATTCTAGATGTAACAATTCCTAGAGAATTTTATCTCTACCATAAGTGGAGGCCATAGAAAGAGAAATATGGAATCAAGATTACAGACACTGTTTCCCTATAATAATGAAAATAATCATAGCAATTTGTTTCTACTTTTTTACTAAATAACATGGTAACTTTCATTTTGGGTAATCTCTTATCTTTGCTAAAGGTACATACACAGTTAAGCAGAACACCTTAAAGCTTCTTAAACGTGTTTTGATACTTGCATGTTCTTCTGAATAGCTGAAAAGCTGTTTGTAGGTAAAATGAGTTCCTGAAATGGACAGTGGAAACAGCTGGGAGAAAAGGGAAAAAACGGAGAGAGCTCCTCACAGCATGTGACTGGCGAGGCAACATGCATAAGTGCTGATACTGGAAAGATGCCTTATTTTTTCAAGATATAGATGAACTTTGTGGACTCGATATAGTTCTGCATGCAAGTTAGGCAGAGCAGATTGTCTCACATCTGCTTCCTGTAGGATCTTTTATCATCTTCTGAAACATCTGGTACCAGCAACTGTTAGGTTATTGCATGATAACATACTGTGAATATAGTCCACCTTGGCAGCTCCTTGTTTCTCTGCAGAATATTGCAAATAGAGAAGAGTCTGACAGGGACAGCACAAGCCTAAAATAATTGTTGTGGCTTGGGGAAGAAGCTGAAGTAGCAAAGTAGAAGAGTAAACAATGGACTGGTGCAATCCATGGACAATATTCTCCGATTCAGCAGCTTGTGAAGTGGTTAATTGGTATTGATCGCATTGTTAGTTAAGCAAGAATACTTGTTTTTATATGCAGGACACAGGCAAGGTTAGAACTTCCTTGCTAAACTTTATGGCCTACTCAAACATTGAAGCATCACTTAAAATCTGTGAGCAGATCTCAGAAAATAATAAATAATAATAATAACCATAGTAATAATGCATTTTATCTACTCCCTCATTTGTTCCTACATAAAAATATAGTGGAGAAAACAGAGGGATAACTCAGAACAAGACTTCAGCTACATGAAAAAAATCAGAGATTTGAAATTTGTGCCCTAGTGCTGAATGAAATCTGGAGTATCTAATGAAAACTCAAGCAGTTTCATGGTGAGAGACTTGAGAGGCTGGCAGTTGTGGACTCAGAGCTGTTATACTCAGATGCAGCATGTTCAGTACCTCTGTTGTAAATGAGATTTGACCTCTAAGTTTGATTCATATTAGCTAGTGATTATTCTCTACTTTTTACCAGAGAAAACTTCAGATTAAAATTTTATTAAACAGGATGTAGGTCTCTGAAAACTTGCAATCCCAACTAATTGGCTTTTTTTTGAATAGGAAAAGCTTAATTAAAAAAAAACCTCCAGCCAGCTGCAGTTATAAGCCCTTTTATTTCATTACACGTGTGGGTCTTTCTGCCTCTCTGCTTAAAACTTTCCACATCAACGTTACATCAGAATGAAGACTGGTGTGTGCGTGTGTGTGTTTAAAAGTGAAGACAGATTAGCTAAACTAATGAGTGTAGATGAGCTTAATTAAAATTAATTGTGAATTTAGAAATGAGAGAATAATTACAGCATCGCGTAAAACACCAAGATGAAGAAAGCAACTGTAACGGATTATAAAGCTGCTGTGGGAAGCTGCCAGAAGACCACTTGCCTTTGGCTTGCTAAATGGAATAATCAAAGCAACCACCTAGCCCATCTCTGACGTCAGGCATAACAGAGTTTGGCCGTTTAAGGATTGATGTTAGTGACAGTGAATGAAATCCTAGTGTATGACAGCCTCCTCTACCTTCTTGTTTAGCCAGAAGGCAATGCAGTACTGGTGTAAGGGCTCCTACCTTGCAGTCACTTCAGTTGATGTTTTTATGTCAGGTCTGAATCTAATCCTAGTGGTCTGGTCACAGTAACCCTGACACAAACTGTCAAACAGTGAGTTTTCTCCTTAAAATACTTTCCACAATGAAACTAAAGGCACTCACAGGAAGCCAGCGTGGGAGATACCCCCAGAGTGTTGTACCCTGATGGAAAGCCTTGGACTACTGTCTTGGTGTGCTCGGGTTCCCCTCCAGCTAGGACCACATGCAGACCTCCTGCATATTTTTCAGTCTTTAGCTGATATTATAGCAACAGTATGTCAATAAAGAGCATTTCTCTAAAAGCAAGTTTTATCTTCCTTTCTCTCCAGTTCTGGTCATTAGTCTGGTTAGGACAGGTCATTCCTCCAAAGCTTTCTGAGTGAAGTGACAAGCATTTAGCTGAGGCGCTTGTGTTGGGACACAAGCTGTTAAAAGTCACTGTCAACCACCAAAAGCTGGGTCTTGCTCCTTCTGCTTATCTCTCTTTACAACTGATTTCTTCAGGATCATAATTCTATCCCCATAGTTTGTACAACCCCATTTTTCCTAAATAAGGATGTTTGCACATGACTGTGTGAAACATTTAACAAGCTTCCACTAAGGCATTTTAAGGGAGCAGAGCTATTTCAGGTTCTCCTCTGTTCTGGTTTTTGGTTCAGAGAATCCTCCCTGGTAATTTTTAGAAGACACCAAAATTCTTCAGAAAGCGGAGGGATGCCAGGCTAACCGGCTGTCAGGAGCCCCTACATCCAGCTTGTGCACAGCCTGGGAATCTGAATTCACCGAACACTTGTTTATGATCTTCCTTCTCTAAACTCTGAGGAGGTTGGCCTTTTTCCTATCCGTTGAAGTTCTTTAACAGGGCTGTAGCATTTCCTGAAAGAAAGAGGAATGGAAAGCTTTTAATTCTCTTACACGCATTCCTGATTTGTTCGGCTGCAGGGGATTGATGGGGCTGTTGCAGCGTCTCTCCATTTGTGAGAGTTAAGAGTAACCTTAATGGTATTTCTAGTGGGCAAACTTGCTCTCATGCTCACCTTCTCTGTCAGTCAGCTCATTTATTTTAATTTCCATCTTTTGAACAAACCCAAGGTCTGAATTAAGTGAGTCAATATATCTACCCAGTGCTGTATTGGAATACAGTATGCAGTGGCTCCAGACCTTTCTTTGCAGAAAATTATGTACTAGCATGGTGTGGAGCGTGTCTGCCCCTTCCAAATATCATATCTAGGGAGTTGGAACTAGTGATCTGATATTGCACTAAAGCTGAAAATTAAGCTACAAAAAAAGGGAATGACTTTTCCATAGGGCTAACTGTATGTGGTGGGCCAGCCCCAGCTCGTTTAAAGTGACCCCCTCAGGTAACATCTGACAAACAGCTATGCTTCACCAGAGACATCACAAGTCATTAAGTTTATGCTATAGCCTTCTTCTCATTTTAATTTGATACTTAATTTCATTATCCAGTAGTTTAGATGGGCACTTCATTATATTTTCATTGGTGGCTAGCTGTAGGTACCTGGCTCAATTTCAGCTTGTTTAAAGGGGCATTTGCAAAGTTGGTAACATCTTCATACACGCACCACCACAGAGCTGGAGCTTATTGCAGTTCTTTTGAGAAGAGCAGAAGCACAGTTTTCTGTAGAGTTCTGCAGTGACCAGATATTATCTAGCATGAGACTGGCTGGGCATCAGGAATGCAGCAGAGGAACCACCTGTGGCTTCTGCAGACCTTCTACGGACTGGTGTACAAGGGCAGGGATGTGGAAACAGGTCTTATGTTTCTGCAGTTATCAATGGTTTAGAACAAAACTGGTCTAATGCAATGGAGAACGTTACTTCTGCAGCAGTGTTTGACAGCATCAACGTCCAAACCAAACTCAAGCTCCGAAGCCTTTGAAGTTTTCCCATCGTAATTTTTAGTTGAGTTCCCCACTACTTGGAAATAAAAGGTAATACTGACTAACAGAAAATTGCAGAAATTTAAATTGCTTCTACACCCACAGAAATGCAGTGGGTTTGGAGTTTGACTAATGCATAAAAGGAAGGAATTCACAGCACTTTTTCATAAACATTTTAAATGCCTAAGTTAGCACATGGTGTGTGATAAGGAATGAATTTAATATTTTGTGACCCAGGCAGGACATGACAGGAAATTTTGCTTCTTGCTAAGAGGCACATATATCTAAGGGAGAGCATGAATAAGGACTTGGAGAGCAGATTAAAAGAACCTCAAGACAGAAACCTGGCACCTGAATCATGTCAGGGTTTTACAAAAAATGATACATTTTGTTGATCACAACACATTTGTAAAACTTGCTCTGAGCCTAAAAGAAAATGGAGGCCAATGCAGAAAGCACAAAAATATTTGTTACTAGCCTGAGCTAATGAACAATTTGAAGATGCTAGTTTTCCTTTCTGTTCGCTTTGCTGCTGATTGATCTTTTTTGTTAATTACAAGCAAAATTTTAAAATACCAGAATTATTCTGATTTCAGCTCGTTGCCTGCATTCTAAAAAGCTGAAATACTGTTTGGGTTTTGTGTTTTGTGCATGTGCTTTTCAACAAAATTTATTTAACTGAAAAGGGAATATTGTCTTTCCAGAAATTAAAATATGATGAGATTAGAAATCTTGCGCCCATACCCCCCTTCTGCTTCGAGTCCTATTTGAGCCTTTGTGTAAACATAAATTTTATTTGAAATAACAGATGTGTATGATGCATGGTGAGCAAAACAGCAGAATAACATGATTGCTATTTAATCAAAGCATAAGGGTGTGAAGCTGCCTTCCCATTGTTAGCAAGTACTGCTGTGTGTCTCGTGAAATTGAGGACCGTTGCAACAACTGGTGGAGCTTTTGCGTATCAGATCCAGCAGTATCATTACATGAAATGTTATTCTGTATTCCATCTATTGAAAATAAATATTTATGACCAAGACTAGACAAGAACCCAAATTATTTGTACTAGATCGTAATCACAAGTGAATCTGGTGCCGGAACTCTCTCTTGCCTTTGCAGCTAATGTTGCACGATGTTTAATGTGTTTCTCCCTGTGGTTCACTAGGGAACAGACTTCCAACAAGCGTATGGTTCTCCTGAAGAGTTTCTTCTTACAAACCATTCTTTCTTAACTTCTGCTAATGCAATATCTTTCACAGGCCCATAAGTCAGTGAAAATTTAGACAGTTCTTCCTATTGTTGTCCTAATGTAAAAGGCCTGGGAGGCACAGCCCATTTGTTGGGTCTTGCTTTGGTAGCCTGTATATAACTCAGAAATATGGGATGTCCTGCATTCACAGCTTCTGTCCCTCTGCATCTTGGTCTCCTCGTGAGGCTTTGGTTTGCAATACACTTCTCAGAAAGTTATTGATTGGGTTGGAGTTATCATACTGTCCCATACAGCTTCTATTTACTTTTTGTCATTTTGTTTGAATTGGTTTCAGTCATCATAACAGTACTTCATGGGTATGGTACAGACATAAGTGGCATTGCCCTGAGAATATTCACATCCTCATTTTCTTCACTAGAAGAGTGATCAGGCATTGGAACAGGCTGCCCAGGGAAGTCGTGGAGTCACCATCCCTGGAGGTGTTCAAGAAACGTGTAGATGTGGTGCTTAGGGACATGGTTTAGTGAGTTAGGTGGTGTTGGGCTGATGGTTGGACTTGATGATCCTTGAGGTCTTTTCCAACCTTGATGATTCTATGATTCTCATTAAGAACACCTGGTAAGTTAGATGAGTAAAGTCGAGCTGTTTTTCTGCTTATTTTTAGCAACGGATTTTGAAAAGCACATGGAGTCCCTTTCCATGAATGTCACTTGTGCAGAACAGGAATCTGGTGAGGTTATCTCTGGTTTTCTCACCGGTACTTCCCTGTGCTATGTCTACTAACAAGCTTTAATGCTGTCCTGTGCAACTTTCTCCTAAAAAATATGGCTAGATCATGGATGTTTTCAACTGATTGACTAGCTGGCAAAACAAGTTGTTGGTAATGCACTCCATCTGCTTTATGTTCTCCAGGATCCAGTAGCAGTTGGTGGTGAGACTACCAAGGCGACAGTCCAGATTTGCATTGTGTCTAGTGTGTAGGCATTAAAGGAAAGAAGCGTAAGGAGTGTTAGATTTCCTCTCAGTCTCTGTACAAGCAAGTAGGGCACCTTAAAAGAACATTAGAAAGAGTTTCACTTGTGTGTGACTGAAAATATATCGGAGAGATATTTTTCTAGGTAATTGTTCAAGTGGTCCTTTACTGTATATCTCCAGTATTAAAAACTAAATAAATCTCTTGCAGTTTAGCTCTTTAACAAAATTACCAGAACAGTGAATGAAAATGTGTTTCAGTCATTCCTACAGCAATGTCTCTGTCTTTTACAGAGATACCAATGCATTTAAGTTGCCTGAACTATGCTGGATGTGAGCCTGGCTTTAGGCCAGGCAGCATAGGTGGGAATTGTAACTTGAACAAACTAATCTAGAAAAATTCCCAGATTTAAGAATATGTTAGATTTGGCTTCAAGTCTTGTTTCTCTTCTGCAATTCATTAACTTCATCCTTTCTTCATTTTGCAAACACGGTGTATGCTTTTCTTTAATTTTTAATTTGGTGGTCATGAAGCAGGTCCAAGGTCTGGAGACTGAGATCTTGATACTCGCAGGCATTGGGTTGGCAAAACAGGCTTCCTCAAGTCCCAACCTTCTTGTAAAAGCAACAAGAAAACACTGCCACCCCAGTCAGGTTCTCAGGCTTTCTGCTGAGCTCTCTAACTAGGGTATTTGCATGGTGGACATATTTCCTAGCTCAATACTAACTCTTGAAAATGAACTGAAACTGGGAAGTCATTTTACATAAACTGTTATTAGGACAATCTTTGAATTGCCTCTAGCTTGGGCAAAATTTGAACTGATATCTCTTCCAAATGCAAAAAGCTCCATGTCTTATTGCCACTCCTCTGAGTCATCCAGGTATTAAAATACTAAAAAACCAACTGTTTCCATAGTGACTGTTCTTATTTAATATTTTCCTTCTCCTGTCCTCTATCCCCCTTTAGAGTTGCTATTGCTATATCGTTTATTTTCTTCCAGCAATTGCGCTATATGACTGATGGTTAAAATAGCAAACTCTAGAGACCGATTCTCCCTGCAGTATATGCCCATGGCTGCTTTAATGTTAATAGAAATCACATTTGTGGAAAAGCTTCATCAGTTTGTAATTTACCTCCTTCATGCTAGAAATCAGAATCTAGTTTATTTGCGTTATAAACATGCCCTTCTGCTAACCTCAGCCCTGTCCAGTCCTCAGAGTTGCTTGCCTCCAAGCTTCACACTTTTCCTGGAGCTTGACTTTATTACTACAAAAACAGGTCCTAAGACAACATAAAATTAAACCCATACTTTCTGTGTCTGTTTGTACAGTTGCTACCTTGAGAGCGCTCAGCTTGTGCATTGTCAACTTTGCAGACCTGAGGACCGGGGAGAAGCAAATCCTAATAATCCTAATAACTTTTTCCAGAGGATTCACCCCTGCTTAGTAGGGTGCATTCAGGAAAGCACCACCGGTTTGACACAATTAATTCTGCAACTAATTTCCGTAGTCTATCTTTGATAATGAGTTCAGTACACAATTCAAAGCATTGCTATTAGAATAGATAAAAATCTTGATGTTACACTACTTTAAATTATTGAAAAGGGCAGCTCCCTTGGCTTGTTTGGAATAAAAGTCTCTTAAAAGGAGACTTAGAAGAAGACCAGGAAAAGTGTGAGGTTTAAGAGAACAACAGGTGAGGTCTTTTCCTCTCTGAGCCCAAGACATCAGTCATCCTTGGGAAGTAACATCTTTCAGACTGAAGCCAAATGCTCACTCAGAACTTTCCTCCCATTTAATACTGAAAATAATTTATTTGCTCAAGTTAGGGAATCTGGAGCAGAAATTAATCGTCAAACTAAAACCAAACAAATGAGAAAAACCTGAACTGGCTGAAATTAAGGTACAGTCCTTGGGGTTTTGGTAGAAACAGTTTTCTATTTTTAAGGCTGTCCAGGACTTGAATTCAGCTTGAATTCTGTAGGAGGAATGTGCCACCTGTGAGGTACAGCTCAACCACAGTGAAAGAAGAGGCAAAAATCTACTCATTTAAACCCAGCAGGGACACAGGTGATCACAGAAAACAGGTCTGTCACACTGATCCCTTAGTCAAACCTATCCTTAGAATATCAGTTGAAACCAAAGATTCTCCTACCAGCACTATTTATGTCATACCCTTAGTAGCATGCCTGTAGTATTCTTTGGTAGTAAGTCCTGTGGCTTTAATAGAGAGAAGGAAGGAGGGATGAGAATCCTGGTCCAGGTATGAATTTCTAAGCATAAATAACCCCAGCACATAAAGGTTTTGACAAAGGCATCCTGCCCATAGCACAGCAGTGCCAGAAGCTCCCGTTCTTTCCTCATGGCCTTTTGCTTGACAGCTACATGCATACTGCCCTTTGTGAATATACACTTCTCCCTCTCAATCTGTTCTATCAGCCCTCTCTATCCTACATACCCACTTGTATGAGGCGTGAATTGATATATTTTTAACTTTGCATCTGTGTGGGTGCATGTGACTGGCAGGCTGCCAACGGCTGTTGTTTCTGAACTCTCGTCTTCAATCATTTTGGAAGTAAGCCTTGTAGGGAGATGCTAAGCAGGGATGAAAAAGAATTTCAGCTTACCTGCTATGTGTGGTGGTAACTAATCACCTAGAAGGGAAAATGTAGAGATAAAGTCCAGTGCAGAATGGAACAGAGCAGGAAAATTCAATTTAGTGTTTTAAATCTCAATTGTGAAACCCTTCAGATAGGTGTTTATGTATTCAAAAGCTAAAAACTATCGCCAGATTTTCTACATGGTGAGATGATATCCTGGCACCCCTCTTCTCTGGTCCCTTTCTGTCTCCTAGAAAGATTGTGGAAACCAAGCAGCTAACCTGTCCATGTTAAATGACAGCTCTAGGAGGGTGAATTATGTTTAAGTCATGTTGTACTTTTTTTGGTTTGGTGTTTAGCCCAGGCAGGGCAAATTATTACTTAATCTTCTAAACTTGCTTCCTACCTAATAAGGTGTTCTGTGCCCCTTTGTGAAATAGGATTCTGGTGTCCAGCGTGGGCATCGGCGTTATTTACAGAATATAGTGTGAGAACAGTCAATTCACAAGTCACTGAAAGATGCATCCTCTTCCCAGGCGAGTTTGTTTTCTAATGGAGATATGATATGAAACAAACAGAAAATCCAGTGAAAGGTATTATGGTATGATACCTACCATGTTGGCAGAAAGGAAAGTGTTCCCCTGTTGTTGAAGATATAAGTTAATTGAAATATAGTCTAACATGAAGGTGATACTGAACACAAATCTCTGCCTAGCAAACCTGTCTTCCCACATGAGTGTTTTATCGCAATAGGTGAAAACACCACTTCCAGTAGACTTGCTGGAGGGTCTGTGGCCTAGCTTAGAGGATACTAGAGCTTCCTCGGTTTATAGATGTTTTCATGAGCTTTTAATGGTCACTGTTAATGCAGTTGCCTTAGAGCACAGTGAATATAAATGGTGGAAGATAGCTCAGACATTATTGAGGCTGTAACTCAGATTCGCTTGGTTGTCTTCAGTGACATCTCTTTGTCCCTGTTCCTGCATCTGGAATAACAGTAATATCTTGCTGTTTCATACAGCACGAATCTAAAAGCACTCAAGAGACAATAATGAGGTATTTCACCTGTTCACCCATGCAGAAAGTCCAGTAGACACAGAATGGTCACTTTTGTCTCAGTTGAAATAAGAGCACAGAGGTGTTGGAAGGGTTAATAGTGTCTGTGTGACATTCTGAAGCTGTCATATGCAAATTTTTCATACCTGTGTAGAATTTCTTTGTATTATTTCAGTTTAGATGCTTAATTGTGTCTTATTTTTGTCTCAAACCTGGTTTGAATTATTCTATATGGAGAGAAATTTTACAGCTCTTTTGTCTTTTTTCCTGTGCTAAGCTTTCTCTGCTGAGCATATTTCTATGCCATGGTCTAATGCTCTCCTTTATCTTCAGGGCATTAGCTGTGTTTGTCATGAAACCCAAGAGCATCTGATAGAAGTGAAGTTTCTCTTCCTTTTAAACCATGGAAAAGTGTATTGGATGTAATGTTTGGTTTTGCAAATCTCATCTCTCTCCAGTATGTGTTGCCTTCTGCAATCAAGTCTCAGATTTGTGTTATGCTGTATTTAAAAATCAAGGCCGCTGTTTATCAGGATATAGCTTTGCTTACTTTTAATATTGGAGACATTTTGTTTTATATCACTTAATCAAATGTTTTTAGTGTTTAGCTCAGTTCTGCTTCTGTGTGTGACACAAGTAATGGAATATTATCAACCTGTGGAGGCTTTTGGGTGCTTCTCTGAAACAGTAAAACCAATCTTAATAATCAGATGGAGAAAACAATAGAGATGTTATTTTGCTAATTTACTGTAATGGAATGACGATTTAGAAGCTGAAAGCTGTTCCTCATGTTAAACTCCGTGTGTGGCCAGTAGACTGCCCCAGTAAGTCAGCTGAAACCATTTCATTGACTTTAGATGAGGCTCAGTGTTATCTGTCTGTCTCAAGAGTGCAAGATTTAGTGTAACAGTGGTTGTGCTGAATCATCAGTAGGGAGCGTCCAGTTTATTACATTGGGAATGTGAAGTCTTTGAGCACAGATTATTTGTCCTCTCCCACCACTGCCTGTCTTAGCATTGATAAGGAGTCAGTGCCTTCTAACGGTTCTTCTAAACATGCCCTAAAGATGGGGAAGTTTAAGGAAGATGGAGAGGCTGGTCGGTAAGGCAGGTGAGGAGACGGGCTTTTGAATAACCTGTTGAAACTGAAGCAAGATGAATGCAGAATTTTATACTCTATATAGTATATCCAAGTATATTAGTTCATGCATATGGCCTTTTAATTTAGGTATGTAGAAGAATTGTGTGACAGATAGAAGTGTCTATGGGAAGTCTGAGGTGAGGGAAGTGACCTGTGCATCCACCACGTTCACTCTTCCAGTTCTGGTATGTCACTGGCCACTGCTGCATTAGAGGCTTTTCCCTGCTGCGTGCTCTGTCCTGTCCCACATCCTGGTGCTCTCACACAAAACATTATTTGCTGTGAGGGCTGCTGGCTGTGAAAACTGTAATGTAGCACGGCTGACTTTATAGGGAAAAATTTTTAAAAATGGTGACCTGAGACAAGTTCCATTAAACTCATGGACCTTGAAAGACAAATTAAATAGATTAGTATAGTACAAAACAACATGACAAAACTCGAACACTGTTTCAGTTCATTGAGGCTTTATGTATTACTTGTTCAATTGGTTACTGGGACGACAGAAAGTAGATTGAAAAATATAGAGAAAATAAAGGGTCAAAAGGAAAGGCACTCAGCTTTGTCCTTGTAAACTAGCAAGCAGCTAGTCCTACTGCCATCTGTCACTTTTTGCTTCAGAAGCCCCTGCCAATATAGATGTTTGAGGCAAGTCTCTCTTATCTTTGAAAACTGTATTTCCCCTTAAAAGGATGCTGAATTCCTGGTGGAAGCATAGATAGGAAATGATCATGTTAAGTTTACCGGTGAGTTGTTTCCTTCATTGACAGAGTCTAATTTCAGGAAATATTTAACAAAGGACAGATAAATCTAAGATAGACCATAAAAAGTAATTCCCTAGTATTTTTTCTACTTAGCCTAATTTAGACTAGTTCAGAAGACCTTCTTTAATCATTTAATATCATAACACAGAAATGTGTTTAGCCTTACAAAAAAAAAATCTCTCAGAGATGAATCATTTAAATAATTGATCTATTTAAGTTCTGCTTGAGACACATTTCAAGGGCATAAGTTATTTCTACATGTCATTAAAAAGACTTGGTGCATCGGTACAATTAATTATTTGGGTAATATTAAAGTGGGATGAGATTTTTGGCCTCTCAACTCAATTGTATATGGGTTTTATTAATGTATTGTTTAATTCTGTGAGGAGTTTGTAGCTATATCTCTTATCTAATATTTGAAACTGAATCCTGAATTCCTGCATATGAATGTACCTGAATTTAGGGAGATTATTTGGAACTGATTTTTTTGAGTTTTGAGTGAATAAAAAAGAAATTGAAAAAGCATAAAAAAGTACAGACCATATGGATTACAAAAGTTATGGCTTGCAAGTTAAAACACTTGTTTTTCTATAGGTACATAGGGATTGTCATACTTGGGGAGATGAGTAATTTTCAACCATACGTTATTTCTGTCCTGGAAGATACAATAACACCTACCACATTTCACAAGTAAATGTCAGGGCACCTTGTTGCAGAGATCAGTATTTTTATCCCTAGTTAGACGTGGGAAAGACACAGGGCAGGGAGTTGAAGTGACATTTGGGGCATCACCCAGCAGCCAAGAAGCTGCACTGGACAGAGAATCTAGATCTTCAGAGACATGTCAGGGCTGATGGGACACTTTCTAGCACATACTCACTGAATGATTTTCTGTGGGAGAAGGTTTTTCCTGGCCTGAAGCAGTTTGGGGCAGCAGTCAGAGGGGCAGCACACTACTGATTTAACTTGTACCTGTTTGGGCACATTTCTGACTTGCTCTGGAGCCTGGCATCTCCACATCAGGGAGCTGCATGTTCCTGCTGGGTCTCCCTCGGTGTCTAAGTTCACCTTAGACAGAGAAGAGAACTGGGCCACATTTGACTCATCTTTTTGTGAATACTAAGTGCTTGGTCTCAGTGACTTATTGCAGTACTGACTTGACAAGTTAATTATAAGTGATGTGGGAAAAAAAGTATTTATTAGCTTTAAACTTTATTGTACTTCAACTTCATTTGCCTGTTCCCTTATTCTTGTTTTAGTAAGAGCTCCACATTCATCTTACTATTTTCTTTTGTCATGTCTACTCTCCCTGAATTAAGTCCTGCACATTTTTATATTTCCGCTCTCTTACGCAACAAAATATATTGAATTCTTGCGAGGGGAACAAACGACCTTGCTCTCATTAGACAGATGGCATTTGAAAGGGCCAAGACTATGTTTCAACGTTGTCAATCTGCAACTGCAGAAATGCTCAAGTTCTCTTTCCATGATTATACCTCTGAGGCAAAGGCTGAGTAGGAAGCAGTTATGTCTGTAGAGAAAACAAATGACACTTTGTCCTACCATTCACAGCCTGTGAAATCTCTTTAGTCCAAACTGAGAACAGAATGCTATCCTGAGAGCAAGAAACCCAGTCAGACAACCATTTAAAAACACTTATGAACCAGCCACGCGTCTGCCCTTTCCCAGTTACAGCACTCAAATGGTGTTTCCCTTTGCTCAAACGGCAGAGTCACTATCCCTTCTAATTGCTTCACCGCAGAGATTACTGAGCTGTGGCTGGTCAAAGCGGTGGCTGGGGACCAAGATCAGCCTTGTATCTGTAAGCTGAATCCAACCCAGGCAGCTTTGGGGAAGGGTGGGGAAGGTGGCTTTTTGTCACCAATGCGAGTGATTTGCCTGAAGAGCAGCGCAGAGCTCCGGCAGTGCTCAGGAAAGCCAGATACTGGCTGCAGGGCTGGTGCTCTGAGCCAGCTGACAGACCCGTCTCTCTGGAGGGCTTAATGGGCTTCATCTCCTTTGGCACTGGCATTTCCAACATTTTATTCGGTGCTGCGGGAGGACCTACAACTCCTCATGTCCTAATGCACCCACACTGTTGCAGTCCAAACTTCTGCCTCTCTTTCTCTGCCATCAGTATCTGAGTGGCATTTCTTCCACCCCCAATGATGCCTCTGGCTTTGTTGGTCCAGTCCTTGCCACTTAGTTCCTCTTGGGAATGGTTACTGCTTAGAGTTTCACCACTGCATTCTGAATTCCACTTACAACGAGCCTTTACCCTTCTGGTATATTACAGCCCCTTATTTCTCTATTCAGCAAGGAATGCTAAGTCAGCTGGCGAAAGGCAATGCTGCGTTGTTTCGTGCTGCTGTGGCAGAAGCTGTGTTTGTTATGATTCACCGAAGTACCAAAGAGCTGTCTTGGATTCTCCTGAGGCAGATAACCTGCTAGAGAACCAGCTGTAGTATTCGCAGGTGCAGTAGATGCATTATTGTAATTAACAGCATCTCCTGAAAAAGTAATACATTCATCAGTACTAATACTAATACATCCAGTGCTAGATAACATTTTCTGTGTCATCCTCCATGAAAATGCTCAGGGGTGGAATATTTAGACTTAATAAGATTGCATCCTCTGGCATTCATAAATAAATTTCTTAGATCATATAATAGTTCAGATCAATTTTTTTTTTGCCACAGAATTTCATAAACCCAGCGTGTACAAAGTAACATATCGATGCATTTGAATAACCCAGCTGTAGTCTCTCTCTCTCACAGGCAGACATTGCTGTTCTTTGCCCTCTTCCATGAGGCCAAGCCTGGGAGAAATTTTGCAAAAAGGAGGAAGAGAGAGAGGAGGATAGAAGGGGGCATTATTCAGAGTGCAAGAAAAAAGTGGGACAGGCACCTGTTGAGGTTCTAGAGTTCATGTGATTGCTGTTAGCTGTATCGAAGGATTGCACACTGCTTTGGGTACCCCAGATCTGCAGACTAATCTTCTGGAAACTTGGAAGTTTCCTTTAATTTGAAATAGCCCATACTCAGAAACAACAAGCTTCTGAAGAATATAATAGTGTAGAAAATGTATTTTCTATTTACTGTTACCCTTGTTTCTGAATCCTCAATAGTTGTTTGTGTTATACCAAAAAATGTTTCATCTTCCTTCTAAAACATACCAGTTTTGACTATACTGTTACTGTTTTATAAATTGTAATTATTTCATTGATTATTTGTGCTGTATTTAGAAATCTTGGTAAGGCAGGAAATTAAAAATAAAAAGGGGGGGGATGCTGCTTCTGGGACGTGACGGTTTTGCCTCTATCTACTGTTGTTTCAATTGTGAATTATTCCTCAAAGTCTTAACTCACAACCCTTTGCATTTCATGAAATAACAAATCCCTGAATCTACTTGTAGTTCCTACATTTCTCTGATGTGTCTTGTCTCCGCAGACTCCCGTTCTGCTGTAGGTACAGAAAACCTTCCTTCCCAGTCTGAGAACAAACTGACAGCAGTAAATACAGTGCAGATCCCATAGGTTCTTTTCTGTTAGGATGAACAGGAAAATATGGGCACAAACCCATTTTTCCGTTTTTACTTGTAGGTCACCTTATGGGGGGGAGGGGGGGTAAATATATATATATAGGGTGCACAAAATGGCAGGCTTGTCTAACATAAGACTCAGCAGCTGTCAAGATTAGCCTGAAGGCCTCCAGGATATAGCCTGACATATGGGTTTCCTGAAGCTCTAGCTGTACCTATTTCACTATACCAGCAACAATAAATAAAATACTGATGGGAAGAATAAGCACTAATAACTTGAGTTCCAAACTTCACTCCTTTGTGGCCAAAAAACTTTACTTTCCATTTCCAGTAAGCAGCCATCATTCAATGAACCTTCAGAATGTTTTTCAGCTAAAACAAGCCTTTATTGTGTTTAAATGTAACATGGGGGAAAAGCTGGGACATAAAAGGTCCCATCCATGAATGTGTGGTAAGATGTCTCAGCAAGGAGCTTGGCAACATTTTAAGGGCACATTAACAGCAGTCAGTCCCCCAGGGTTTCACTCCAGTGCGTACGGTGCGTGTCCCCCTCCCAAATCAGTGGGGGTCTGCGGGGATCTCTGCTTGCCTCTCTTGAATACCTCCAGCACTGAGCTTAACATTCTGACTCTAGGTTGGAGAGAAAAAAATTACCCATTTCAGCAGGGCAACATTTCATTCAAATATCTTATTAATTTATTAGCTGGTGTTTCTTACTGAGGACCCTTGATCTGGTATTTATGGCAATGGTCATGACATGAGCACACACCGGTCACTTGTCGTTAGCGTCAGAGCATGACGGGAGGGGAACTCCTTTAGCCATCATCTGTTATGGACTCTGTGGTACCAAGAGCAATGGTGTGTGGAGGGGGGACAGGAAAAATGTTTTCTCTGGAGTTGTTTGTCTGGGAGGCTCAGCACTGGACTTGCTCCAAAGGAAAGGGAATTTTAAATTTACCAAAAATAAAATGCCACTCCCTCCCTCCTCCCCTTCTTTCAGTTTCTCTGAGTGGTTTGAGGTTCTGGGGCTGCACATTTATTTGTTTATTTTTAGAGGAGTAATGACCACTGTGGAAGGGCTAAGGAAAACAGAAGCAAAGTGATGCATTTTATTTTGCATTGAATGAAATGGCTCTGTTTGTCCAGAAAAAAAAAAAAAAAATGTACCTTTTTCCTTTCCTAGAAAAAAACCACATTGTTTGCATATTCCAGGTTATCTTGAAGCCCTTCCTTTCTTGCAGAGGCAGAGATGAAGCTCCACTGAACTGATCATGGTCTCCCAAAAGTTCAGTTTAGATCCTACTCTCCATTTTTCTTCTGCTCTTCTCTAAATTTCCCCTCTGCATGACTCCTGTGTTGCTCTTGTGCTGCTTCTTTCCCATTTTGCTTTTGAAGCAAATTTAGAGGGACAGTGAAGACATTAGTAAGGACAAATGCAGAGTGAGGACACTGACTTAATTTCTTTTAACACAGAGGTTCAGATAGATCTCCATCATACTGAGTGATCTCTGAAGGACTGCAAAATCTGACACTGCGGGTGCCCAGATAGCTCAATTTTAATGTGATATAAAAGAAAAATCTGCTTAGTATTCAAGTAAAAAAAAAAAGAATCCTAATCAGAAATCCATCTTGATAGCTCAGTTTCATTTCATCCAGCTCGAGAGAAGCAATTGTGTCCTTTCCTTGTTTACAATGCGGTGGAAGGAAACCAATCACCCACAATGATGTGAGCTGCAATTAACAGATCAATAGCAACTTCCCCTTAATAAAAGCCACAGTGCTGTGCTGGGCTGATATTTTATTCCTTTATTGCAATCAGCACAATGGATCTTTCTTTAATCGCTGCATGTATGTCTTGCTCGGTACGTACTTATGGAGCAGTAATAGGTGTGAGTCAAACCTTTGAAACAGGCAGACGGACTTCCCGCAGCCGAGCTCACAGCACACCCTCACCTCCTTACAACAGGCGGTGCCTTTCTGCACCAGTGTGTAATTACTCACCATGTTCCACTTCAGCGCCGTACGTATATTCCTAATGATTTACCATATGAATAAATAAGTAGAACAAATCTCCAATGACATAACACGCAAATGTACATTTTAATCAGTACAATATTTAGATATCCACTTGGTGTATGTTTATGAGAAAGTTGTTTATTTCTAATGACTGAGAGGTGCTCTAGTGGAACTAATTGTGATAGATTATTTTCTTGGCTCTAACAATTTATCTGATGAACTTAGTCTACATTTTTTTCTTTGCCAATTGTCCAAGGCACTCAGACGTCTCTAGATATATTTATTATTTGTAATTGTTTGCCAAATTGCTTTACCAGTGGTTTTGGGGTTTTAGATCATTTGCAACCTGTTTGCAGCTAGTACTTGCTCATGAGTATGAGGCCTGTGTAATTTTATTTGGATTAGTCACACGGGTCTTTAGCTGGATGAGCAGGACTCCTGATGTGATCTTCATCCTTTATGAATTCAGATTTTACTTCTTATGGCTACTTATCGATTCACTTGTGTTCCACAGCTGCTTCCTTTTCATGCCAATACAATAACTAATATATTTGTTTATGGAATGTGAACATAAAGTGGACTTGAATACCCAAAGCTTTTTCTGGGCTTGGGGTTTTCCTAGTGCAAAAGAAGGTTGGGGTAATTAAAAATAAATGATAGGCAAAACCTATGCTTCAAGAATCCTTCACTCTCACTGAAATACGCACTCTGTAGGTATGAGTCCCTCTCTAAATAAGAAGGCACTGTCCCTAGTTGTCTTACATTCAGAATTATTGTTGACTTCAACTGCCTGGAAAATGTATGAAGGTGAAGTGTATAGATAAAAGGTCACCAGCAGCCACAAAGTCATCACTATGACAATTTTTCATTTAACAACTTGAGAAGAATTAAAGTAATGAATTCTCTATTATCCTTTCCTAGTAAATGCACTCTCAGCATAAGAGCATCAAGCAATAGTCAAATGTATGATTATAACCCAGATAAGAAAAACAGTTGACACCTGGTCTCTGGAAAATGAAAAGCTAACTTTTCCTATAATGCAATTAATTCTTGAAATAGTTACGGTTTAATTGAATGGGAAAGCATCACAAGAGAACTTTATTCTTGTCATTGGGTTGTTTTTACCTTTGTGTGAGAGGTGCCATGCTTGATAGAAACCAATTAGAACTGAATTTAATTTTGCAAATTATTCATTTAATCTTTACTTCTCATTTATCAGTCTAGAAAATGAGGTAATTGAAATACATAGTGAACGTGAATCAAGTGAAATAAGTTGTAAGAACATCCCAAACTAGTTTAATAACTTTACATCCTCTGTGCCATCAGGAAGTATCTCCAAAGACATTGTCATCCGTCATTACTTGACATATATACATTTCAAAATCTTATTTATTCAGAAATAAATTGAACCACAAGTTTAGGTTTTTGTGCTGATTTTCAGACCTGTATGCCAGACATTTTCATCACTTTTACAGAACATGTTAAGGGTGGTGTGGCCATGATGGTCTGGGATATAAGAGAAGTAATTACACAAGTCTAGCTGAATGGCATTGGACACCTATTAGGAATTTACAGTATTGTCAAGGCACAATGATGTAGTGTTGCATGATACTGATGCAGTAAAACAGAAGTTAACATTAGTGGGCATTTGGGACAGTGTTTTTCAGGAGATTTCAAGGATCTCTTGAGGCTAGGCAAATACTCATCAAAGGGGACTGGCAGTGCTGCCCAACTCTTAGACAGGCCCTTGCATTAGTTCAAAAGATTCATCAGAGAAGAAGACAGATGGCCAACGAACTGTGCAAAAGTAGTAGTAGCCATTCTACAGAATTGGCGAACTTCCCCCATCTTTTGTAGTGTTTTTCTTCATGTATTTTTTCTTACTTTGTCTGCCTCGTATGTTCTGTGTATATCATTGTGTTGCTCCTGATGGTAAATAAAGGTTCAGTCCCTGTGTGCCAGAGGTTGAAAGCACATGAATGCTGTCTCCTCTTGAGCATACACTGGCACAGAACCCAACAGTATTGCATGGATGGTGGGTTGAGGAAAAGCATTTTCAGTTCTTTCAAGTGTATAAAAAACTCAGATGAGCTGGAGAGTTGGGACATCCTATGTCCCTCCCAGCGCAGTGTGTGTTAGAGCTGCCCCATGAAACGGGCTCTGAAAAGGCAATGCCAGGCCTTCAGCAGGCTCGCGTCTCCCTGCACACATGCCAGCATTTGAAACCTCTACTTCACAGAGGGTATGACACGTTCAGCTCCGCCGGGCCTGTGTGTGGGGGCTCTCTGGTTCCCTTGTGCATTGACAGAGGACCTCAGAGTCTGGGGGCCAAAGGACCCACACAAAGACCATGATGGGCAGCATGTTTTCCAGACAGCAAACTCTGGATTACTAGTGACTAAAGAATCTTCGCATGCCAGGAAATGTTGAGCCTCTGTCTAATGTGTGAGAAACTAGGGAATTCCTTCTTTCCTAAAGATGAAACTGGATGACACTGTTTAAACTAGGTGTTAATGCTCAGGAACGCTCAGCTGAGTTAAGCCTGGCTCCATTTTCCTCTGCTCTTCGCTCTGCAAGGTCCATCCAGTTTTGTCACTCAGAAACTCAAGCCCTTCTCCCTGCCTTTCCAATGGTTACCAAACCCAGTGCTGGGTTTGCCCAGTTGCTCCTCTCTAGTTCATGGCAAAGTGTTTACATGTTCCTCCCAGTAAGTAAGGATAAGTAAGGCTGAAGCCAGCCCAGACAGACAGGATTTTAATGGTCCATAGAGTTCAGGCATGTCACGTTCCTTCCGATTACCCTATTGCATTGGTGTGATCGCTTGATGTATCGCAGTCAGTTTTCTTCTCAGTCCCCACTGGAGCCCTCCAGTCTGTGTAGAACCATCTGTAAACAGGAGCTGAGCTCCCACGTGAACAGGGCATTCGGTCCGGCACCACACGGTGAGTAAGCAAAAGATTGGAGTTGTTGTATTTATTTATGATGCTGTGCTTTTCCACTCTGGAATACCCTCTAAAAAATACCTTGCTATTTCTAGGAATCCCCAACCAGTGTTAAATTATAGCTCTGTTTAGATGGCAATGGCACCAGGTGGTTACTGGAAGCAGAGTTTATGCACTTCTTAATGTATCATGACACTGCCAATATATTACCAGGGTGGGGTGGTAATATATCAATAACCAAACTTCCCTTTGAGCCAGGCAACAATAGGAGCTATGAGCTTGGTTGATTTTGTATGTCAGGCTGTGTACACCTTTTTAAAAAAACCTAAAACATTTTTGGCATTCTGAAAAGCTGTGTTGATTACAGCAAAGTAGCCCAAGTCCTTCAGCTTCTCCAAATTTTGAAATTAAACATGTGTTGCTTTTGCATTTTATATCTGTATTTATGTCTTATAGTGGTTTTTTTAATTTTGGTTTTATATGGTGGAATATCAGTATGTGTTGTCTGATAACCCAAAAGTTTTCTGTAATACAAATCATGGAGTCACATCAACAAAGAAAACTCATCTTTTCTCCTATTTGTATTCAGCTCAAGTAATTTTACCCTGGAGTGGTAAAAATAGGTTTGAGAGATTCACATATAATGGTCACAAGATCTTAATGAACATGTGAAGTGATTCCATCACAAATGTGTACTTATAAGTTCTGCACAAGGTCAGTCTTTGTCACTATTGATTGGGAACAGAATTAAAATGCCAGAAGTTGTCCAGTTTATCATCAAGCTGCTGAAACCATCTTCTCTCTGATATTTCAACAAAGGAGCCTCAGGCAATCACAGTAATTATTCAGAAAAGCAAATCTCAACTACTTTTAAATGCAAAATTATCTGTCCTAGCCAAATGATTGTTAGCAAGGGATTACAGCATTATAGAAGATACTTTGCCCTTCCTTGTGCGTGAATCAATCTTGTTTACATCTGGCCAAGCAGCAAAGACAAAAATTCAGTGAACAAGTTCTAGAGATCAGGCTTCGATGCACAGCAGATGATGCCAATAAATATGAAATAATGCAAGAGTGTTCAATAATACCCAGTTTTTAGCTGAGGTCTGAATATGAAGCATCTTGTGAGATAAATCAATACACTCCAATAAGACCAAAGCGTATTCTATGATAACCTTCAAGTTATTGGTCTTTCAATTAAAGCAAAAAATTCCCTCACCTGGAATAATTTATAACCTGGTAAGAGAGGTTTTTTTCTTTCAAACTCAAAGGCATAGGTTTGAAAGCACATATGCAAACAAGAGAGTTAAATATGGGACTCTCACTTCTTTCACAGTTAACTGAAGGAAGTCTCCTTACGTGTTATCAGAGTAACCAAGATAAAAAAGTAAATAAATATACAAAATCAGGGCAAGGAAAAGAACATATCACCCATAGCCCTCTCCTGCTAGGAAACAAGGCAAAGAGGAAAGAACTAGCTGGCAGCAGAGTAGTTCTGGAGGGCCAGGTTCAATGGCATGCAACAGTTAGCAATTCTTAATCCGGCTCAGTCTTTGAAAGGAGGTCTTACCTGCCTGTCTTCAAGGAAGGACTTTGGACAGGGATCTTACTGGAATTGAAATACTAAAGCTGTAGTGGGGACCAGGCTATACAGACTTAAGACATGTGGCCTGTCCTTAGCTGAGGCTGGATTCCCTATTTGTCTGCATTAGATGACTCTTGCAGATCATATTCTGCCTAAAACACACTCTGGGCTCTCTTTGGCCACAGGGCCAAAGTTGTGCACTCCAACACCCAAGTCCTCTATGCCAAGGACAGCCTGCAAGGTGTTTTCCTTTTCTAATGAGGCCAGATCTTCTACCTGATAGCACTCGACATGACTCAGGTGACTAGTTCATTTAGGTTTAAATGGCCCTTCTGCCTGAAGAGAAGTGTTGGCTGCTGTCTTCATCTGTCATGGCCATCTGCTCTACTCTTTTTTTCTTCTCAGCATGACTAAAGTAACTTACATACGAGAACAGATTGCGGGACACACATTAACCTCTTTAGAGACCATAAATGATCCCCCAGGAGTAGAACGTTTACTCTTTAACTCCAATTCCTCTTTCCTTGCAAGCACACATGCTACCTTTTGTCACTATTCCCACATCTGAGTGTTTCAGGCGTCTCAAAATAACTCTCTCTCTAATTTCCTCTTTGGGGCACGTTCCGCCTTTAGTTTTTACAGACTTCCCATTGACGTCAATGAAAGCTACGTGCAAATATTAAGGGCACCATATGCCCCAAAGTCAATACTTTCTTTTTGCTCATGTCTTTTCTCCCATAGTGGAAAATCATCTTGAATCAAATGAATGTCATCAAAAAATAATAACACGCTATGACTTTTTGAGCTCTGCCGCTGCACTCAGTGAATGAACTTAGATGCACACAAGATAGTCATCTCATGTACCTAACAACATGCACCCTTCCTTTAAACACAAGGTTGATCAGCGTGTTAGTTGAATACGATTTTAATCTTGCTATCAGTGATATCAGAAGACTGTGTGTTAGACTTAATGGCAGCCTTCCAGTATCTGAGGGGGGCCTACAGGAGAGATGGGGAGGCACTCTTTATCAGGGAGTGTAGTGATAGGACAAGGGGTAATGGGTATAAGCTAAAAGAGGGTAAATTTAGACTAGACATTAGGAAGAAATTTTTCACTATGAGGGTGGTGAGACACTGGAACAGGTTATCCAGGGAAGTTGTGGATGCCCCATCCCTGGAGGGGTTCAAGGCCAGGCTGGATGAGGCTTTGAGCAACCTGGGCTAGTGGGAGGTGTCCCTGCCCATGGCAGGGGGGTTGGAACTTGATGATCTTTAAGGTCCTTTCCAACCCAAACCATTCTGTGATTCTATGATTCCTAAAAGCAGGTTTTGTATATAAAGATACAAATGGAAATGTTTCTCTGTTTAGTGGCATTTAAAAAATACAACGTATATTTCCATATTGATTTACTTCGTATGTCTAGCTCCTAGGACAGTCATGCCAAAAGGATGTTATCTTTTAAGTCCCCTCTTCTTTGATGAGTTTACGATACTAGCAACACAACTGTTTCGGACAGCTAGCGTTGAGCTTGGTTTGTAAAGAGTTTAGAAACCTTGTGATGAAATAACCGACTGCTTCCCTCCTCCTGTCAAGGGCTCAGAGGCTTTGCAGCCAATACAGCCTCCCCCTGGAGAGATTTGTCTTCTACTCTTGCCCTTTCATGTAAGATTCCCCTGCAGTCTAGAGTTGTGGGTGCTCTTTTCATTACTCTATCAGTAGCTGTACAGCTCATTTTGTTCCTGGCTGGAATACCTTAAATATTGTTTAATTATTAATGGAGAAACAAAATATCATTCTGCATGATATTGTTGAAAAAGCACAAGGGAGCAAACAAATAGATCTGTAAAAACGTCGGACTCTACCTGTCTCTCTCCCGGCTTCAGTAGCGCAGCCCGAAGTATTGATTCCTGGTAGCCACAAGGAAGAAAGAAATGGTCAGACAGCTCAGGTAATAAAAGTTTTTTTTTCTCGGAATTCGGCAAATGCAAGAAGAGGCAGTGTGGCCTTGGGCCAAGCTAGCCCCACAGCTAACACCACGCTAAGTTGTAAATCTTTTCCAGGAGTGCGAGAAGAAACTCTTTGCCTCCCAGACACAGTTTCAGCTCCACTGTCCTCTGATTTTTTTTTTTTTTTTTTGTATGGGCCAAGTATCAGAGAAAGGAGGAAATTTAAAATGTCTGAGGTTCAGGTGAAGGTAGCACCCAGGTTAGTCTGGCATCGAAGTGAGGGGAGGTTCAGTCAGAGATGTATTAAAATTTTTATTGTAGGCACAGGATAATATGTCCCTGTGAAGATCTCATCTTGGTCTCTGCTATTTGCATGTTAGTTTAATCCCTAAAGCATGAGATTTTTACATTCCTTGCAAGGTTTGCTTATATTAACTATTCTAATGCCAGATATTTCTTGGCACCCCCCCATGCTGTGATTCAGCCCTGGATTCTGGTAAATTGGTGAAAATAAATTTACCGCTATCTGTACTCCATCTGCCAGTCCTAGCTCCTCTCCTAGCAGTGTCCAAGACTGTTTGCACTGAAAGCTGTGCTGACCTATTAGCATATCTCACAGAATGGACTCTACCTGTAACTGCAGTTTCTACATTCACGGCTATTCATGGTTTTTAAAATGCTGTATTATAGCTTTATAAATAATGTAAGAGTTTTAAATTAAAATAATTTTTTAGATCAGCTGTACCTGATTAAATTAACACTTTTGTTTATATGCTTTTAAATACTTTTTCCATACCAGTAATTTACAAATCAATACCTCTGGTATGCAATTTTGTTTAACAACATAGGCCAGCACTTAATTAGTGCCTCATAATCACATGAAAATCCTGTTAAGACAATAAGATGTCTCCTGGATGTTTTGCTGCTCTAATCCTGGCCTGATGAAAAGGAAGCCATAATAAACATATTTTATAATTGATATACAAATGTAAAGAGATTGAGCTTGGAACCTGTCTTCTAGATATAGCTTTTTGTGGAAACCATAAATTAATGTAAGTTTTCTAGGCCATCAAAATACAGTCATCCCCAAGGATGTACTAGAGTATGGATGTACAAGGTCAGGATTAAAATGTCCTTACTGAGCCTCTCTTTAGCTCTATTATGTGCAGCTGTGTCTTGAAAACACTTTATGCCAGACACTGTGTTTTTCCGTTTGTTTGGAGAGCCTGTAGGAGCACTGCAAGCTTAAATGATGGCTACGCCAGATGGTTCTCCTGCTTGTAGAGGAATCTCATGAGATTTTTCTACTGTGTCACGGCAATGATGTTGCCCTATTTATATTTACTGATTTGGGGGGATCTGCCTTTTGGAAATGGCTGACAGACCACCCAAGCCAAACTCTAAATAGCTACATTATGTCAACTGCACTATAGGAATTCCTGAAACTAGCATGTTGTCCATACACGGGTAGTGCAGCAGAGTTGACAAAAAACAGTCCCTTCTGTGTTGGCTTCAATGTCACACAACTTGGCGATCATGTCATGCACATGCACCAAGTCATTCTTTATGCAGGATCAAAGCCATTTTTATGGTAGTTACTGAAGAAATCCTGGAAATAAGCAGAACAAATCTAAAAGGCAATGTTTACTCATATGGCCTTAGAAGAAATTCTCTTTCACTTTGGTAGTTTCATTGCCATAGATGATGCAACACAATCAAGTTACCCCTTGTCTTAGTGCTGTACCCATACTCCTCCTCTGTTGGTGTGCGGCTTTTCTGGAAACTCATCAGCCTGTAACATGAAGAAAATAATTTGCAGGTGCAGAAGGCACGTATCCTGCGACTGTGGGTGAGGTGCCCCTCTGGGTTTGGCTGCAGTAAGATTGGGTGTATCTGCAGGTTGGTTGGAGGTTCCCCAGAGTGCCTTTGTCCACACCTCTAGGTCTTCTTTCAGCAGCGTTGTCACGGTTCTGGAGAATCCTGATGTTGATCTGACAGACTCTATCCAGTCAGACTTTCCATAGCGCTCTCTTAGAAAAACTGGCTAACAAGAGATTCAGCGTGGACTACCAAACATTTCAAAGTCTGTAAAACAAGATTTAAATCTGCTGATTTAGGTGACACCCCAGCCTACTGAGAGACACCTGTAAGCCTCCTTGGTTTAGATTAATTTGGGGAAAAGATTAAGTAGTGGTTCCATTAAGCCATATCCATATTCATGCAAGATTTGTTATTTGTATACTCATTATTTTTTCTGTCATAAGTATTTAAAAAGCAACACCTTTTGTATGCAAATTTCTGCTTAATAATACTTGCCAGCCTTCAAATTAATGAATTGCAAGCATAATTTTGCTCATGACTTTGAATCACAGAACGAATTAAGATTCAGACACAAAGATGCCATTTATCTTCAGTTTTGCAGTCGATGTTTCTTAGTGCCCCGTGCGTCAGCATGTAAATATTCAGGCTGGAGATGCGCAGACCTGTACAAACAAATTAGTGAAAACTTAAGCAACAGATAGCACTTATTTTCTTGTGTTCTTATATGCTTTCAATAACTGCCAAGTGCCCTGAGTACAGCAGATGAATATATATATATATATACACTGCATTGTCAGCGTACCATGTTACCACTATGAACAGTATGTAAAATCTCTCCTCATCCTGCACACATAAGGGTTATATAAAGGTTTGTGTGACTTAGCTGTACCTACGAATATCATCGAAATCATAGCTAAATCTAAACCTTACACTTTCTAATATAATAAGCAAAATATGAATGTTCATGACAAAATTCTCAGCAGCTGCAGAAGGCTTTTTCTCAAATGTTGCTTTCTTCCACAGTCCCCTCTAGCCCAGCGATGCAGATCATTTCCATAGGATTACACAGAACCTGTTTCTTATTGTCTAATTGCCAGTTAATGCATCCATCAAATAACCCTGGGGCTTGATGCTAATATAATTGAAATCAGAGGCATAAGGGAAAGACTGGACAAGGAATCTTTGATGCTGTAAGAGCAATGCATTTGTGCATGCCAGTCAGGTGTAGCAGCTCCGTGTTTTGGTTGAATGAGTGATCCCTCAACCGGGAGAAACAACGTTTAAAAAATGTAATGAAGTAGATGAGTATTACTGAAAGTTACACGTTCCTAAATTAAACAATGCTAGTACCGAGGGCAGTTCATTTCATACTTGAGGACAGGTTTCAGGCAGGTCATTATTTAAGTTTCATCAGTATTACTTACTGCTTGGTTGGTAAAGAGGAAAAAAAATTAATCAAGTTGCACTACAATTAATCTGTGATATGATATGGCATGAGCAGTTATTACTCATAGTGAAAAGCAATTTACCAATTCATCCAAAAATAGCATACGAAAAATCTTATCTGTAAAAATGATCATCTTATGCATTCTTTCCATTTATGAATTAGCTCACTACAGCTACTTCTTATTAACTCTGGGAACCGTTAAGCATTTCCCTAATGTGCATATACCAGTAGGATTTTTCTATGATTCTCCACCATTTGTGTTTCCAGTTGGTATAAAGGCACTTCTGAGGAAATGGTTATTTCTTGTGTCCCTTTGCATTTTCTTGAATGCAATTTTCTTTTTGAAATCATTCAGATCCTCCTATGTTTTTGGTGTGTTTTTGTTTTTTTTTTTTTTCAAAATACTTTTTCAGGAAAATGCTCAAATCAGAACCACGGAGACAAAGATTTCAGAATGTTTTTTCCTTAACCTGCAGGAGATTTAAGAGTTTGGTCCCACCCTTATTTCTGAGAGCTACTTGCTAGGTCTAGGTAGTACTTTGTGATATTTTTCTACAAACAAGGGCTTATTATTTACTGCACTACTGTAGTGTTCCTGTCTTCCTGTCACAGTAATAAGCTTCAGTAATCTTTCCTCTCCACCGCTACTGAAATAGTCAATAGCAGCCCCACTGAGTGACCCCGGTAACAAGCCAATGCCAACTGTTTGAGGTTGATACCAAACCTGTACTTAAGGGCATGGCTGTGAGCAACATATTTCCTATTATAGCTGTGAGTCAGCAGAAACATCGTATAGAGAGTTTATCAGAAAAAAAAAAAAAAAACACTTTACTTTTGCCTATTTACTGTTGTGCTTGGCACATAACTGTTGTGGGGATGGTCTGGTTTCCATCCAGTTAGACTGTATTTGGTGTGAGCTAAACTGTTTTGCTCTTCAGTCTTGTTCTAGAGCAGATTATACAGCAAGATGGTAGTTGAGCGAGTCCTGTGTGTTTCCCGGCACAGGCAGGATCTGCGCATACCTTGTCGCTCCAGTTGTTTGCGTTCTTTTCATCCACGCTAAGGTCAGAAAGATCTGCTTAAGGTTAATGAGCCAATTGTTGTTGTAAAAGACACCAGCCACAATGACTGTTTTCCTGCTTCTTATTATGTACATAAATTGATACTGGAGATGGAGAAGTATTGTAGTGTTCCAGTATTGTTCTGTATACAAGCAGACAAAAATTGCTTGCTGGAGATAATTACCCACTCATGTACAATTCAGAGAAACAAATGGCTCTTTCATTAAGTTTGTGATTCAGTACACGCATTTTCTTGCACTTGGCTCTTAAGCGTAGTACATAGAAGATGTATTTTTAAGTTTTGAATCACATTTAGAGTAAATTGTAGTAATGTGAATTCTGTTAAGTTCCCCAGGACTCACTGATCACTTAGTCACATACAGGTGAAAACCTGAGTCTCTTAATGTGCCATACATGCTGAGGCACAGAAAGAAAATACAAGTTGTGGTAGGAAATTACCCTTTTAGGTGATGTAGCTGTATAGTGAAATACGGGTTTTCTTCAGACTTTTTTCTTGCCTATAACCAGTAAATCTGCAATTAATTTTTTACTTAAGTTTCCACATTACAACTTTATTGTTGCCTAGACTACATAGGTGAAAGTTCTTCTGGAAAAAATCTCTGTTTTGGTTGGTAAGTCTCCCACCCACAGCTGAGGGGAGCATTTTCAGCAGAGCCCCCATCTTAACGTCTCTATTTCCACGTTCAGCCCCTATTGAGATACTTTCAGTTGCCTACAAACAGGGTCTACAGTAGAGTAAGTTGGTTTTGTTGTTGGTTGTTTTTTTTTTCTTTCTGAACTGTTTCCTTCAGAAAACAGCAGAACTATTCCAGCATCATCTTTGGACTGTCTTTTGTGTGGTTCTAAACATCACTTTGGTTAAGTGACTCTTTTCACCAATGCAACAGCATTGCTACTCCTCTTTGTGTACTTTTCTATTTATTTTGGCTTTGCCTCATGAGTTACAACATCTGTGGTACCAGTTCTCAATCTCTTAGCTGTAACATGCATCAGTGAACAGACTTAAGCTGTCCCATAGTCGAAGAAGCTGATTGATGATGAGCTTCCTCAGCAAGCAGCAACTAATAATAAAAATGGCCTTACGGGGTGATTTGAGTTAGTGCAAGCAACTACCTGCTGGCTGCAAACACCCAGGGAAAGGAGCATAATATATAAGCATGTTGAAAGGGAGAAGACGGTAGTGGTAGTGCCTGCTACCTGCAGCTCACCTTCTTTTGAACTTCAAATACTCATTGCAGGCAGAAAGAAGCCCCCCTGAAGCAGAGAGAATGAAAAAAAAATAATCTGCTCAGATAAATAAACTTTTGTTTATCATTTCCCTGTTCTCACATTTGCATTTTGACTCAAAATTTTCTTGCAATTCACTTCTCCCTTGTTCCTGATTAATCCAAACCCATATTGCACTCACTTTCCAGTTTGTTGAAGGCATGTTCTGACCAGTGTGGGGAAAATGTTGTGTGTGGCAGAATTCTGTTCCATAAGGCTCATTCTGGGAACTCTTTATGAATATCCAAAATTGTTACTATTCAGCACACCTTCTGAGCTCCTTCATTCCTTCTCCAACAATTTTTACCATTTTATAATCATCTGATAAATTTTCACTAGCACAGATACAGCTCTGCCATTCGGTAATATCCTCGAACCTTTAGTCATCTGCTTTGCCGTCTGCAGTAAGTTTGCCAAGTACAAAGCAGTTTTCACTTGCTTATGATAAAATGATTTAGATGTGATAAAAATAAGGAAACTGACACTAATGAGGGGGGTTTTTATAGCATTGAGAAAGCTGGGATTGCCACTTGTGATTGATGTGCGTAGAGTTTCACACCACACAGTTCTGCTTCCTTCAATCACCGTGCCAATTATTGTACTAAAATGTTAATGGTACAGTCAGCGAGTCATACACAGTTGCTGATTTATCAAGTTCACAGAGAAAATCCAGGTAATTCAAAAAGAAGACAGTTTTGGAAAGTTAGTTTGTCACTACCTGTTGAAAAAAAAAAACAGTGAAAACACTCAGAGATGTGGAAATAGGTTAATTTTGTAATAGCTATAGCTGTTCATTACAATTCGTGTCATGAGAATTTTGTTCAAACTCTGTTAGTATCACAGCTAAAAGATTGTTATGAGAATGTTATAAGAATTATTCTATTTTCTGTTCTCTTTTAATCTTTATAGCAGTTATGAGTCACCACGGCATTTCAGTCAGTATATTGCCAGTTTCACGATCACGTCAAAATGCATAACAGAAAGAGAACCTGTACAAGTTGAATCCATTGTTGTGAAAATTTTAAAGAGAATAAATGATCTGCTTATGATAAATCGTGTTTCCAGTGCTCTTCCTGATGCAGCATTTTCTGTTCATAGCTATAAGGTAGATTGTCACAGAATTCCAGACAGAAGATGTGTGAAATATCATTAAGAGTTTATAATGTGCATAATAAGTCATATCCCTTAAATGTTTGCTTGTTAAAGTATCATGATGGATAAATTACCACCTTATTCATGGTAACTGACATCACACACACAGCTACAATAATAATATTGATTCTGTTTCTGGCCTGTAACAGGCAAAATTACGTAAATAATCAACAGTAAACACTTCTGTTGCGTACAGAGGACCTGGTGATGTGTGAAGAGTCCATATAAATCCCAGGTCAACTATCCTGGGGGCATCAAACTACCCACTGGAAAAAAACGAGGCCAATCTTATTCCAGATTGCCACGCTAATTCCTGATCTGGCTTCACTGAAGTGTGTGTGGTTACATGTCAGATAAAGTTGGCCCCAACAAGACAAATCACATCTGCTCACTAGTACAGTCATGCAGTTGGCAAGGCAAGGTGTCCATTTCCCTACCACAGCAATCATGATTTATTTTTACTTTTCCTAAATTGCGTTGACCTCAAAGTGGTGACGTTCAATATGTGTAATTGTATTTGTCTCTCAGAGGATGAGCTAATGGAAAACATTCCTGTGATAAATTCATTCAGTCAAATTTGCCATTATCAGATGATGTGGTGACTGTCAGCTTTGCAAAGGAAGCATAAAATGATGCCCACTCAAAGTGGCATGTGAACTCATTTTCCACAGGCTGAGGTGGCAACTCAAGGTGCAAGGCAATGCAAGTTAGGATCAGTATGCTCCTAGGGATGTACATCTTCGTTGTTTCTATCGTTGCTCTTGTTTTATATTTTGCATAGCACGGAATCTGTTATTTAACTTCACAAATCAGAAGAACGCTCTGCCAAGTTTAAAAGATCATGCAAATTTTTCAGTTCTACAATGAACTAATTTTGTCACTAATTTTAATCCTTAACTTAAAACAACAACAGGTTCTTAGAGGTGTCTTAGCATTAACTTTCTTTTATTTTAAATGTGTCCTGAATGGGGCTTAGTCTTTCCAAGAATCCTCTCCCTCTGAATTTGGGCATCATGAAAAATCACTTTTCTTGGGTGGATTCTACAAGCCACAGAAGCAAGAGTGAGAAACGGTGTGGAGGTTGGCTTAGGAAGCACAGCAGCAGCTGGACCTGAGCTTTCCTAACGTTACCTGTTCTTGGGGCTTGCAATCAGGAGCAAATCTGAACCTTTCCTTTGATGTTCTCTTCTGTATGGATTCAATTGGCAAACTACGGAGCTCATTTCCTAGACACGTAAGAGCACTCAGAATTTCCCACAGCAGCGTTCTTCATTCTTGACACTAGGGTATTTAGGACAAGGGATTTTAGGAAATTTATCCCCCCTACTTGAAAACCTCACTAGCCCATTCTGCACCATCTACAAATACTGCTTGCTTTGCTTACTTACTTACAATTATTTCTGTAGTGGAAGATCCCTGGTTTTGCCAGTGAATGTTGCATTAATGTCAATATTTTTGAGAGGGTGGTTCAGTCCAGATCAAATGCTATCTCCCTCTCTGTCATTATAGTGTGTGCTGTTTTGTCACTGAGAGCTTTCCTATACCATTTCTCTATCGCCAGTTGGTGACACTTGCCCGCTTTGTATAATGACATACTGAGTTCTTCAGGTGCAGTAGTAAATTTTCTTTACTATTTTATTAAATTCCTTTCTGTTATAGATACTATCTGTGAAATATTTTTTTATCTCCATGTTTAGAAGGTGAAAGCATATTGGGAATTGCAGAACAGTCATCCACAGGATTATTTCAGAATTGCATTTACCCTGCTCACCAGTTCCATCACATACACACTTGCACACTTCCCTGAGTGGTTACAGCCTAAACTGAAGGCAAAAATCCCCATTCCATCACCGCTAATAAGAACTGCCATCATTTTCTGGTAGTACCCAAAGCCTCAGCAGAAGAGTGGAGCCTGATGTAGCCAGGCTTAGTACAGATACCCAGGAAGACACAGACCTTATTTCATCCTGCAGATTGTCCTGCTGTTGCTCCTACTGAAAGAGCAGGAAATTACCTGCAGAGGAGAGTATTTCACAGCGCAGATAAACTGTAAGAGGATCCTCTCTTCTGTCCTCTAAACTTTAAAAAAAAAAAAAAAAAGGCACCCCAGTGATATTGTATCATACTCTCAGGGCTGATTATTTCAGGGTAGTGAAAGCGAATGCATGAAGAGAACTGCAGCTTTCATATTGTTAGTTTAAGTGTTAATGGACACCTTTATTTAATTTCCTTGATGATAGAAAGAAACCCAGTCTCATAAAAAACATAAGGCAAAATTTACTACCCATATTAACATGAATTTAAGGCCATTGCTAACAGCTGTTGTGGAGTGTATTAAGAAAAGAGAAGATGTTTCATTCAGTGCTGGCACAGCTTATCAACAGCGTGTGTCTGCACCAGCAACGGGACCCTGCTGTTCTCCATCACAGGCTGGGACACTCTATAAAAACATTCAAGGAACTGGGAGAAGCAGCGGACTGTGTTCCAGCTAAGAGAGACAGCAGCTGTCTGCCAGGATGTCATACTTCCTGCTAGAACAAGTAACAATAGCGAGCATAAATTAAGGAGGTGGAATGGGAGGTGATGGAGAAAGAGTAGCTGAACAACTTGGAGACAGCAATTTACAAATTGTTCAACTGTTTGGCATACCCCAGTGCCAGCAGGGCTGGATCCAGCCTTGAATACCCCTTCCTGAAGATTGCTGTTGCTCTACTGTAGCTTTGGATCAGAAGAAGGTGACAGGCAAACAGCACTGGGAAGCTGAACCTGTATAAAAATGGACACAGAGGAGACACCCCATGCAGGCACACTGCTAGGTTCAGGAATGGTTAGTTGTTTCTGAATAGCCCTCTCCTCACTTGAGCCATGGACTGAGAGCAAAGACTCATTTCACATAGGTCAGCAGAGAGCCAGCAGATAGAGGTGACCTTCAGGTACTCTCAATTTGGTTCGTCCCTGTGGGCTGGAACTGAACAGCCTCACATTGTGCTGCCAGTTCTCTGACTCACACAGCTCTCTGTTGGCCTTTTTTTGTTTTCAAGACCTTGTGCTTTCATTCTGGAAAATCTCTGCAGTGGCGTCTGGAAAAAAAAAACCCATCAGCTTCAAGCCTAATTTATGTTTTTAGACATATGTATTCAGCAAAGTTTGGAAGGGGAGAAATTCTTCCCTGAAGTATCTGTACCTTCCAGACAGCAATGAAGCCTTCACAGAACAATTGAATCTTGAACAGTAGGCAGTGATGCTGAGAAAGGATAGCCATGGGATGTCACCACATAGATTTACAGGTCCCCCAAAAAGTTCACCCTCCCAGAGCTTCTATTTAAAATTACCCTGCCACCGTGACTATGCCCACCTAGAAGGAAACAGGGCAAACCGAGGCTTTGAGCAACCTGGGCTAGTGGGAGGTGTCCCTGCCCATGGCAGGGGGTTGGAGCTGGATGATCTTTCAGGTCCCTTCCAACCCAAACCATTCTGTGATCCAAATGTATTGGGATTTCTTCCTTCTTGAACTTGCCAAGAATGACATATATAAAATAAATATTTCCTTGTATGGAGAAAGCAAGAAGGCCTGTCACTCAAGCCCCAGCTATGGGGTACTCATGCTAGCTTCCATGGCCTCCTGCAAGATGCTGTAGAGCTTAGAGTCTCACTCCCAAAGGATCTGTGTTCCCAAGTGTCAGCATTTGTTTCCAGAATCACTTCTGTTTTGCCAGCTGACATTTCAGCTCCTTTAATTTCCTTCCCTTGTCTTCACAGCATTTTTATGGCTACCTACAGATACATTCATCCAGGCATTACCTTTTCAGTACAGCAATCTATCAGCCTTGTAGAGAATATTTTTATGTACTTGGCCTCCCACAGTTGTACAAAATTCCCTAGCAAATCCTCTACTCTTTTAGAAGAAGGTATAATTGTGCTATGTCTTTTTTTTTCTTTTCCAAAGCTGAGTAGGATTTACAATAATACAAGTAGAACATCAAAGGAAATGAAACCTATTTGTCAGTTTTTAGCTAGTGAAGGAGAAGCACCAGCCCACCTTATCCATGTGGGTGTTCTTGGTATGTTCCAACAAGGTGCATGCTTTAAAATAAGATTGGGACAATAAAGCTTGGGAATCATTCAGCTGAAATCACCAGACTGCATACACTTGGCAGATTAAAACTCCGGAAAATTTCAGGCTGACATTTAGAATGGAGTGAAATTACTTAAACTACATTTAACAGTAACTTTTCCATAGCCCTCTTCTCTTCATCTTCCTAGCACAAAGCCAATGGGCAATTCGCTTGGCCATCTGCAAGATGTCTGGCTGAGATGGTGCCGGTCTAAGTCAGTCACATACACTGCATATATGCTATGGTGATGTAGAGGGCTGCAGTAAGACACCTGATAGAAACTTTGCAGAAGTGAGGCTGTTTAACCCTTTAAAACCATATCTGGAAAATATTTTGCAGTATCCTGTGCTCGCTAGTGGAAAACCACCTCAAGTGCCTGACTGACTGAGCACTGTGTTAACCCCAGCTTCACCTAATGGAGGTGCACTGAAAACTGCCCCGTTACACTGTGCTTAGTATAGAGTTTGGCTAAGGCTCAGGAAGCATGTATTCAGTCACTACTAGAACTACAAATCATCTCTTCAGGTTTTCAGAGCAGATGTATCAAACAAGTTGTTGGTTTGGGATGGGGTCGTAAAGCAGCCATAAATGCCAAGAACTTATTTTCCATGATTCTACAGGACTTTGTGCAGTAGCAGCACTTTGCCCAGCTCTAACTAAATTTTGTTTCTTTCCCTGTTTTATGCTTATGTCCAACCTTTATTGTTTCAGTGACATATGTGACTTGGAAAGTGGTAGTAGAAGGCTCCTTTTCTCATCTTGGCGATAGGTTTCAACCCCCAACTTGAACTGTAGCTTCTATTGTTGAAAGGTACTCGCTTAATTTCCTAGCACAAAGGTGATTATTTTTGCAGGTCATGTTGATATCTTGAACTGTAGCTTTGATTAAGGCACTTATTTTGCAAAATTATATAGTTCATTGTAAAATGTCTTCATAGACCATAGAAACCATGAAAATAAAGCTGGAAATGACCTCTGGAGATTATTTATTCCAACCTCCTATCCAAGGCAGGGTTAATTTCCAAGTTAGATCAGGTTACTTAGGGCTTTGTCTATTCAGGTTTTTTTAATATTTAAGGATGGAGGTATATATAATATGACATTATGGCCTTCCTTCCTTCCTTTCTTCCTTCCTTCCTTCCTTCCTATACCTGTAAAGACAGACAGACAATCAAGGGATATACTCATTCAGGTAAAGCAAGCTGCAAGAACTTCTTATTCTTGCATACAGTTGGAGAAGGGTATGGAAACTCATTTCACCTGTGAAACAAAAATTTTAATTCAGTTGATAGAGATTTTATTTTTAACAGATAGAAACTTTGTGTCTCATTTCTACCTCTTAAAGAAGCCAATCTCCATTTTCATGGTTCTTACAGAAGCATACCACCTTATAACAAGTGGCTATGTTAATCCCACTCCAGACCAGCTAAGAACTGTTCACTTCCTCTTATTTTACCCTAACTCAGTTCTTTGGCTCCTGCATTTATCATATTGGGCATTCATACTTTAGGTTTCTAGCCCACTTAGATTTTCAGACAAGGAGGGCTTTAAGGAGGCTAATTTATTATATGTTTGCACAATACCTGGCCAAGAGGGCAGTGCCTCCCATATGGATTGTAAACACAACTGAAGAGCAAATGAAAAAGAAAAATCCTTTACACTCTGAAAAGCAACTATGTAAAAAGGATCGTTTCTTCAACTGTCCTGCTCATCTCTTTGTATATTCAAGTGATTTTCAAGTGCATGGAGAAAGGTCTCTGTGGGAGATGTCTCACGCTCCCAGTTAGCTGTCTAAGGAAGGAAGGGATTGCTGTCTGGAGAGTCTGTTCTCTCTTCCTTGACTAGATACATAGAAGATGCTTAACTTGGAAGCAGGTGATGCTAGCTGAGGTACACTGCAATGAGAGTGGGAGCAAATCTGGGCATCAGTTTACAAAGAATAGCCTTACCAATATGGGGAGAATATCAGTATATAGTTGCTTGCTTGTTTTGCTGTATCTTCCAGGCAATCACTGAAGCTGTAACTAGGCTAGAAGGAGCCTGATTGCTTTGTACAGCATTAGTTGTCACATAAGGATTCTGTGCAATTGTTTGCATTTCTGTGGTGGGTGTAACCGAGAGATGGGGTGGGAGGTGAGTATCACCTGGCATTTCACAGCACCGTTGCCACGGGAATGGCAAAACCTACTCAAAGGATGCTGTGGAATTAGGCATCCTCCTCCCAGCCACAAACAGAATTTCCAAGAGCTGAAGGCAGCTCATAGCCCGAGCGTGAATGAACGTACTGCTGCGACATTTGGGCTGGTCCCATTCTCTATCACCTTACTCATGCAAGAGCAGGGGACTTGGGCTGTGTGTAGAAGCTGGGACACAGGGCAGTCAAAGAGCTCTGGCAGCTGGGTGCACCACAAAATGCCCCTGCCATGGAGTTTAAACACAGCCTTACTGACTGAAGAAGGATTTAGTGCTTTGTGTGAGGTTAGCAGGTAGGATTGCTCTCTCATTAGATATTCACCATGTGCATCTTACAGGGCAACTCGCCTTCCAGGCTTCATTGCCGTGTTAGTTTGCCTTTAGAAAAAGGAGGCTTTCAGTCGTCCAACAGAATTGTTCCTGTGTCAAAGACACACTTCAAGGGATTTCAGTGTTTAACTGTATGTCACGTGTAACTTCTGTTCACCTCGTGAACAATATTGACTTGGTTCCACTAAATGGAATGAAGTGAAATCTCAGCTATTAATTGTAATGAGCTGGAGTTCCTTTTTAGGAGCTTAGCGTACCTACTGTAGGAGAGCTCTGTTGTTCTAGCAACTGCATTTGTACCTATCCTCAACAGTAAATCATTATATTCAACCCTCTTCAAGTATCAGTAATTCATTTTATTTCCCACCATCATAATATGCATAAAATAGTACTGATCTGCTTTAGGAAATTTAACTATATAATCCTTCATTCACTCTTTGTTCTTAGTCAGCAGACTTTTAGTGAATATCTGTAAATACAGGCATTATTGAAGCTCAGAGAAAATGTCAGATAAATAAGGGCATAGCTCACACGACACTAAACCTGTGGAAAGAATCCTGTTGACATCAGTAGGAATTCTACAAGGGTTTAAAATGTTTATTTTACCTCTTCTTTCCTCGTACTGTTATCTGTAATCTCCTCTGTTAAATACAGTTCACCTCATAGATGATGAATCCCCAAATAAGGGTGAGAATAATCTATTAATGGATGGAAACTAGTGGACGAAAGAAGCCACTTATAGTTTCATAGGCTTATGGTGGCATAAAAATCAGTAGATACTACCCATAAAGGAGAATTTTGCAAGGAGATTTTCTTCCAGTTCAAGCCAGAATACTGTATGTCACAAAGGTAGGAGAAACATTAGGAAACCTCCTGTGCATTGCCTCTTTTGCAGACTTTATCAGGAACAAGTTAAGTGAATTTGTTTCTTGACAAGCTTACTGGGTATTTTTTTTTCATCTTTTATGCTTTCTTTAGAATTACACAGGGAAATACTCAGAGGATCTTTGGAACCTTTGTTCACATGAGAGATAAGAAAGCATCACACTAGGTACGAGCTGGAATGCATGCCTGAAAAATATATAATATTCACTTGAAAGCATAGTTCATTTTTAAGACATTTTCAGACAGATAAGAGCTGCCTCTTTCCTAGCAGACTGTGCATAGTAAAAGTAGAAAACCTTCAATATGTCTTAACTTTAGAAACCTGAATCTGGTGCATCTTCTCTTATTTTACTTTTCTCTCTAGCCATCTGCAGCCCCCACTGAGATCTTTGCCTCCCAAAGCCTCATAAGTTCACACTTGATGCAAAAGCACGTAGGCTGAGCACCAAAGCTGCAGTGGTGGTCCTTGCTATGCTTTCTCTGGCAACAAAGCCACATTAAATAATCCTCATGCTGTCTGTCCCCTGTTCCATTCTGCTTCTTGCTTTTGCACCTCCTCTAGGTTACTGTCCCATCAGATGTGATGATTCATCTGTTTGTAGGGCCTTGCCTCTAGGACTTAAGAGTAAGGCTTAAGAAGAAAATATTGCAGGATTTGTGGGTTTTTTTAATAGTCTGGGTCAGGGATCTCGTTTGTAACTTATTCCCTGAAAACTAAAATAGTCCTGCTTAGAGCTTAACCCCACTAATAGTGTATCAGCCCAGCACAGGGGAGCAGTGAAGGACAGTGGTGAGCAGCAGCAGCCAAGAGGAGCCGAACGCTTCCGACGCTGGCCTTTGCTACCAGCGAAATGCCGGTGTTGTGATACCCCGACTAAGGGCATGGTTCCAAAGACAATTAACAGCCGAGTAAGTTAGGTGTGACCTTGCAGTCTGCGAGCTGTTCCCCAGGACCACTGAAGGATATGTCCCATGCTACAGTACATACGAGTGGGTTTGCCCCATTTCGGTAGGAGGGATGTCGCCCTGCAGCGCTTCGTGCTTAGTCCTAGGTCAGGGCAGATGTACCTTACCGTGGGGTACCTCACATGCTATAAATGAATAGTTATGCTGCCCTGTTCATTTGGCACATCCTAAATTCTTTTTAAATCAGTGCAAAACCTGATAAGGATCTAGCCATTCCTTTTTTAACATAAATGATTTTTGTCTTTTAAATTAAGTTTTTCTGTGCCCTATTTAAAATCCTCCACGTGCTTTCTCCAGCTCTCCATCCAGCACAGACTTATCGGCTGCACACATTCTCCAGTGACTGAAAATGCTGTGCTTTTCACTCCCAGTGCAGCCAAGTCAAGCTGATAAACATGCTTCCCCTTTTCCTGCGTGTCAGTTTGCAGTGTGCTGAACTTACATTTTCATTAACTTGGCTTTAACAAAACTTTCCACAATCCTCCAGGGACAACCACTCCCTGGTGTAACTGCTCAGAGCTCCACTGAAGTCAGACAATTGATGACAATTTCTACCAGCTAAAGTCCAGCCTGAAAACACCAGGTTGTGTCTGACACCTGAATTCCTCATGAAGCTAGATGTATTGCATTGTTTCACCAAATATAAGTGGATGAGAGTGATCCTCAGCAGAAGTTTCTGCCGCTGTTTCTGCAAAAAAGTTCTTTGAAAGTGGTTTTCATTGAGAGGGGAAAGGGAAAGACAAGCTCATTGTTTTGAAATTTAATTTTCTTGCTGAATTATTTATTGCCCCTTCTCCTTCTGTCGCTTCAGGTGTTCTTTCAGGTGAAATGCCCTTAAAGCTGATCACATCAATGCCACTCAGTCTCTTCCCTCTCACTTTTCCGTAGTACCGCATTTCCTTTTTTCTTGCATCTGCTGAGAGCTATGGCATAGCAATTGCAGAGCCTACAGCTTCGCAATGACACCATACGAGACAGCTTCAGGAATGTGTCAAAGGTCTCTTCCTTCATTTTTGTCCTTTCACAGCACAGAATAATCACAAAGATGCCGTGGTCATTTTTCCTTTTAGTTACATTACATGATTCTGATTATCAGAAATTTATAATCTCATTACACCCCCTACGCCTCTCTCTTTCAATTTGGTGGATGTCATGTTGTTTGACCCACGACTTATCAGCCTGCTTGCATATTATAATTAAAAGTCAAGCTCAGAAACCAACACTATACTTTATACTAAATATTTAACTCCTGTCCTTGGCAGGAAGACAAAACCTTAACCATAGATTTAAAAATGGCCTTCAAAATCAGAAACCATTATCTACAAAAAAAAGTTTATTCTCAGTTCAGCCATCTGTAATTACTGTACAATATCAAGCATCTGTCTATCCTATTTATATTGCCAAGATGAAACTATAACCATGGTTTTATTCTCTTTATTTTTACACTGAGAGCTAGCAAAATCCACATTCTTTGCAAAAATAATCACCCTCAGCCATTTAATGGTATTAGCTTTTCATTTTCATTGAGGCTTCAAAACCTCTCGCCGTATTAAATTTATTAACAATTTTCAAATAAAAGTATTTTTAGGTATAATTATCTGTTCTTACTTTGTAAACATAGCAGCAAGAGCAGTACTACTGGATCACCATCAGTAGCATTAACACTAGATTTATATACTGAAAAAGAAGAGCATAAAGCTCCTGGTAACATGAATCTTTACCAGCATCGTACTGAACAGCGAGGGTTATAGTGCTAAGCTCAGCCAGCAACTAGAAACTTATTCACTGCATGCTGGCTCAGACTCTAGAACTAAGCATATATTCCTCATATGAATAATCCACTGCCATCAGTGAGATAATTTATATAAATAAAATTCACATATAACTATATGTTTTTAGGCTCTTGCTGTGTAAAATCATGTAAGTGTCTTTGCAAAAATGGGAGGAAATTCTGGTTTCTGGTCATAGGTTAACTCAGTCGCTTTTTCCAAAATCTCCGGTTCCACTCTTGCCATTTTATTTTTATTGGTTTGACCTTTGTTCCAAGTCTTACATCCATTTCCTTATGTCTTTAATTTCTGAGGCTCAGCCTTGTCTCCCTCCATCCCCCGAGCCTAAGTAGCAGCAAACTGGAAGTCAGCTCTTTGACATCATCTCCATTTTTTGGTGCTGTGAAAAGACACAAAAGCTGTCTAGACTCTCCTGACTTGCCTTTCCCAGAAAAATGCTTTCTCCGGTCCTGAGAATCTGGGTGAGCAGGTATCTCATAGGTTTTGTCATTTGTAAGCAACCTTGCAGAGAGTGGACGGGGTCACGGTGAGCTGTTTCAGAATTAGGGATGGTTTTTTCACTCTGGGTGTGTAGAACGACATAACACTCCCTGCCAGCATTAAAAAGAAAAAAGAAAAACCAGCAACTGTAGTACTTCTAACAAATTGGGGCTTTTAATTTTGCCTTCAGTGTTATCGTTTGCTTTTGGGGGGATATTAAAAATCCAAACCAATCCCATAGCTTATAGGTGCAACAGCATCAGAGGAACTGGTGGCAGAACCTTATTGATATTGGTATTGGGATTCTCCATGTGAAATGCGACCAAGCCACTGTAATATATTCCTTTCTGAATACAAGCAGTCTCAGCGCATTATCTGCTTGTGCCAACTGGCTCTTTGTGGCAGGATTTCAGACAACATAAAATGTATAATATACACAAAGAAACTAAATCTCACTGAGATCTATATAGATCTCCTTGTAGGACAGGGCTTAAAGACTTGGGGGTTCTTTGGTTGGGTTTTTTTCCTTTTGGTGATTTAAAGTAAGGAATCAACATCCATGACTCAAAGTACAAACAAATAATTGAAAATTCAAGTTTCAGAACAGGAACTTATTTTTGTTTTAATGCCTGGACTTGAAAAAAAAAAAAATTTAAGAACGCAAATATATTGTTTCTGCTCCTTCGCTGACAGTTATGGGAATCTTTTCAGCTTAGAATAGCCAAGTTTAGATAGGAAAAAGTGAAAATGTATATGCAAAAATCAAGCTAAAAATCTCGAGAAATTGTTGACAGTGAGGTTGTTTAGTCTTCTCAGTCGCACCAGCCTCAGTACTAGAGGATACTAATAGTAGCAGAATTTTACTGTGTTTTTATTCAGTTACTTTTAACCGTGCTAGCACAATAGTTTGAGTTAAAGTTAAGGAAACATTTGAAATATAAATATTACAATATGGAACAATGAAGAACTAAAGGTCTAATTATTTGCTGTTATGTACAGGCCTCTAAGATTCAGGAGGGGGAGAGAGGTTATTTAGCAGCTCATTTTCTTTGGTTAATTTTAGGTTTTCACTCTTTTTGAGCATTAGGGGAGAGCAGATGGTATTGATATTTTGCCCACTTTTATCATTGCTAACCGTTCAGTTTGGAGTGTATTTATGTACCCTCATTGTCATGGAAATGCGCAGACAGGAAATTTTAAATCAGCTCAGCCATGTATGTGCTTTTGTAAACCTCTGTTTTCCTTATTTAGCAATGAAATGAGCCTGGGTTTTTTAATGCACATATTTTTTTAATATTTGATATTTTGAGAAAACCTGGGGAGCAAGCTTTGGCTACATCCAATTAATTGTGGAGTACAAAATTAAACTTACTAATACAAGGGCATAGAGGCTTCAGTGCTGCATTTATACGCGGTAGCAAAGGCAATGGAATAGTCTCAGAAACTTCTGTTAGACCATCAAGCATTTGCAAAGGTGTTTTTGGCTGTTGCTCAGAACCAGTAAATATTTATGTAGGGTCAAGTGTCTCCCCTCACCAAACTGATCAAAGTGAGGTCAGTAATGACCTTTCCACTGATCCATAGCCCTTATCATAGTGTAGAAAATTCCTAGAGATGTAAAACAAATGAGACAAGGTCTATGAGGGAGATAAAGAAGACAAACAGTAGCAGAACATAAATTCAGAGAATGTGTTATTCCAAGTCCCCAGTGCAGCTGTGCTGGGGGAGGACCTGCTTTTCCTGCCCATGGTATATCTGGCAGCTCGTGCACTGCCTCCTCTTTGGCGTGAACCAAGTCAGCCCCTCAACAGGGAAATTCCTACAGCAAGTGGCCAGAGGATGCCTTAGGTCCCACACCTACGTGCAGCAGGCTGGAATTGCAGTTCTGGCCTGATCCAGCCCAAAGCTTGCCAAGCCCCAGACCCTGGAGCTCTCATCGAGTGAAGGAGGACAGACTGTATCTGTAGGAACGAGCCTCCTGCTAAAGCCAGAGGGGAAGTAGCCCCACAGAGGAAAGCAGAGATGCTATGAAGGCCAAAGTTTTCCTCAAATTTTCTGCTCTGTGCAGTTATTCTCTGTGCTCCTCCTTTTAAAAACAAGCAAACAAACAAACTTCTGCTCTGAAGACAGAAAGACTTCATTCAGGATAAATATTCTGAACTTGTTGGGGATATGAGGGAGTCTGTTTTAATTTTCAACTTTTTTGGTTTTGAGTGTCAGTATTAGTTCTGTCTCCTGAATGATGTTTGTGAATCATCAACCTAAAAAATGCAGAGGAAAAAATCACCCATAATAAACAGATTAGACAGCGGTGAGGAACTGGAAGGGACTAACGCTGGGAGAGACCTGCTGCAGAAGGCAAGCACCAAATTAGATTTGCATTTGTAATTGATATGGCAGCATGAAAGACAAATGCAATTTGGGGCAGGATATGAAAAGACACCATGTGACAGAGCAGGATGAAATGTAATATTGTATTTAATTCTGGGCACCAAATAACCAGGAAGGTCAGTTAGGAGTTCATTAGGATGCAGTGTGTTGGTTCTTAGGACCACGTTCCCTGGGGGATTCTTCTAACTTTCCTGCATTTAGCACCAAACACATTTTCTGCTGCTTCAGTTCTCTAGTCAACCCACAGATTTTGCTTCATTAGCGTCTTTTGCACAACTGAAATGCCCAGCATGATTCTGTCTTTCGACTTCTTCCTGCATTTCAGTCTCTTCCTGGAGAAGCAGGTGGATGGTACCCACTGCGCTACCGTTTTAGGAGGTGAAATGTCTGTTTGTTCTTGGAGGGCCAAAGATGCATATTCCCAAGTCCTCTAAAGTTTTTCAGACTTTTTCATCTCCTGCATTATTTGGATCCATGTTTGAATCACAGCGGTAAAGGAAAAAGAGGCCCAGAAGGGTCAGTAGCTTGAAAATGATGGTGCTGACTTGTACAGTCTCTCTGTTATCACAATGCCAGAACCACAGCCTGAATAGCCCTAAACCTCAATTCTAGTTGTAATCACATTCTTAAAGTTAAAATACTTGGAAAAGCCTGCTCACGTTACCTGACAAGCCTATACCAGACGGTAACTGTCACCTTGAAATTAGCAAGCAGACAGGTAACTGGAAGGTACAGATTGAGTGATTTATGGGCTTCCCCTTCTCCTTTCCGTGCAATTACAATCTCACTTGAGATCACTGCTGTAATCTAGACCAATGTTACAAAGACATTTGACAAAGCAGAGCATGGGCTCTGTTATTATATTTTGCCAACAAATCTTGAAGGAAGTGTTATTTTGATGAAACTTTAAACCAACCCTATTGGCTGTGAAATTATAAAGAAGCCGCTCAGGGCTCCTCTGTAAATCAGCTGAATAATACAAGGTTCTCTTTGTTCTTTTATTTATTGTCTCATACTAAAATCTCTAGAACAAATATCAGTTTATCTTAATGATTAGGGTAGGGGAATGAAGTGGGAGAATACAGATGAAATCTATGACTCACAGCCAAGCTTGCTTCAGTCTATTTCCAACTTTACTGTAATGTTTTATAGCCCGATTATACACAAATACAGATTTTAAAAAATTCTATATACCCAGTTTGGCTAATTTTGCTTGATTCCTTTTTTAAATGTATGCTCTTCTTACTGCAGCCAGAAATACTAATTTACTTTGTACCCAAGAAAGCTGTTTCCATTTTCTCTTCTATTTCTGTGTATCTAGTTTGTAAATTTCAAAAAAAAAAAAAAAAAGAAAAAAAAAAAAGAAGTTTATTTTTAAAAATGCACTTAAAGTTTCCTTTTGGATTCTTGGGATAGGTTTTAAACAGGAGCTAATAAAATTATTGGATATCACTTGGGCATGAACTCATGTGCACACTAGGGAGTCCTCTTAAAGTCCTCTCAAGTTTTAGCTGAAATTTCAGGTGTATTACTGAGTCTGCAGGTTTAGACAAATTATCTCTCCTTTTCAGAAATCTCCAATTACTGTGAATGAGCACCAGCATTGTAACATTGAGTAACCTTTCCGCTTTTTTACTGGCCTTTCTTAAAAGCTGAATACCTAAGGAAATAGAACATTTCCACAAAATGATCAAATATCCTCCTCAAGTACAAAAAGTGCTTTTGAAAAAATGGTTTTGATCCAATACTTCATTTTAGTACAGTTATAACTTCCTGGTATTTAGTGGTCTAACAAGGAGAGAATGAAAAGAGGTCAACAGCTGACTGAACCTAGATCAGCTTCATGACAATGGGAACTTCTGCTCTTTTTTTCTTCAATTAGAGGACGGATTCCTAAATCGGTGGAGTTTAATTCTTTCACTATTGCAGCTTAAGTGTGATTACGTGTTTTAAATATCTGCAAAGTCATCGTATTTCTAGTTTTAAAAGTGCTTTTATAGCAACCCATCAATTGAGAAATCTCTCCTCTGTCCTGTGCTGTCTTCCTCTTTTCCAAATCTACTTTCAGGTATAATTGGAAGACCTCTCCACCTTTCTGTTCCTCTGGAAGAAATTTAGAGTACAAATAAATCTGTCAAAACTCACGTCAGATGAAATAATAATTTTGCTCATTTACTTTTTTTTGGTACCTGTGCTCAGAATACATAGAGCAGAGGGTGTGATAAGGCTTTGAGCAACCTGGTCTAGTGGAGGGTGTCCCCGCCCATGGCAGGGGGGGTGGGAGGCAATGGTCTTTTTGGTCCTTTCCAACCCAAACGATTCTATGATTCTATGTTGCATAATATCTCCTCCTCCGGACACAGGCTGTTAATTGTAGTAGCAATACTATTCCATTATAGTTGATCTCATGCAAACAAAAAAAATCTAAGTAAATTTTGCATTTAAGTATTTTTTTTTTAAAAGAGGCATTAGAATACAACCCTCCAAGTGAGTTTTTCTCAAATATAAATGTAAAGGTTTCATGTCTGTATTGAGTCTTACTCTCTAAGACTGCAGCATCCAATGATGAGTTGACACTTGGAAAATACCACAACTGTTGTTGTTTTGAAATAGTTTTACAGTCATTGTAGCACTAAAATTGAAAACTTCCACAAAAAGGTACTTTTGAAAGATTTTTAGGAGAGAGCAGGTATGGATGTGACAAAGTGAAAGACTTTGTGCGATCCCTGAGTTTTCCTTCCCTCTTCCCATGCACGTTACGCGGGGAGTGGGACGCTCTCTGCAGAGCCTGGAGTAGAGAGTAACGAACAGGGCTTGTGAGAAGGATCACAGATGTCTTTCCTCAAGAGGAGAGAGGGTGCCAGGCATCAGCTGGCGTGTACGTTGAGACCATCTGGGGTGTGATCGGGGCCCTGGTTTGATCCCCACACCCCTGACACGAGGAGGAAGAGGGAAGGTCAGTCACTGTCAGCTTAAGGAAGCCTATGACATGGAAGGAGCCAGGGGGACAAAGTGTTTCCTCCTCCTTCGCTCAAAGGAGGTCCAGCGCGGAGCACAAACACCTGCCCGTACCCCACAAATTCATCAGATTTGAGGCAAAACTTGCTAAACATACAGATTTTCAAACACCTGGAGAAACAGCCTGAAGAAGGAAAGAATTTTCAGCTTTGACTATAGCACAGCTAACGCTGGCTTCTCATATGCATAAGCGCTGGTGCATCAGGGGAATAATTTTCTTTCTACAGATTAGCAAAAGTGACAACACCTCCATCTGACTGGCATATCTGTCATGGGTGGAGATCAAACAACAGCTGCCTAAAGAGCTGGGAAATTTGACCAGACAAGAGATGATTGAGATCCACTTTGGTTGCTGACAAGTGGAAAAGTGGTTACCTGGCTGCTGATGAACTACTATAGGTTCTGCTCAGGTGCCTTTTCCAAAGGTAAAGCAAAGCGAGTGGATCAGGCGATGTTTGCTCCGCATCCCGGGGTCCCGCGATGCAGGTGTGGGGCTTTGGGGAGGGATGCAGCAGCGCAGCTCTTCCCCTGGCCCAAGGCTCCAGCAAGGGAGCTGAGAAGGCTGGGCGTGCAAGGGGCCAGCTGAGGCGACTCTGTGTTTATTGATATGGCAAAAGGTGCAAGTGCTGTTGGGCCAGTGCACGGTGACAGCCCAGAAGAAAATTTGACAGTAACAAGTAGTTATTCTCTTTTTTTTAATGAAAACAGGAGGATGTTGGCTATGCAAATATCATATATTTGTGTTCCGTAGAAAACATACAAACTAGAAGAGATCTGTTTCGTTCATCGTGAGGGTGGCCTCTTGCCATTGTGTTTTTACAATCAGATATTCCTTTATCTGTTATATATCAAATTGTTGGCTAACACAGCTGATCACTTACCAAACAAATATAATGTTAAACGGTTCCTAATGTAATGATGGTCTCTGTTTATACCATAAAGACTTTGCATAAAATTCACAGGAGGACTTATTGTCCCAGTTTATTAGTTTTTCCCTGATAAACAACATTAGGAATATGAACAGCAAGGAAGCCTCAGAGCTTATTTGCATTAGAGTGAAAGAGTATTAGCTTTCATCTTGGTGAGCTGAGCTGATGACACAGAAGCACCTATATCCCAGACATAAGGTTTTACACAACTGGCGGTATCCCACGTTAATTGACGCTTTGTAATGATACTTTTTTCCTGTTGTAAACAAAGCATTAGGAACGACCATTACTGGTGTATGATATTTAGTAATTATCAAACCGCAACTCAATTCTCTTAAAAAAATGCCAGTTTTGCTGAACTATAGAATTTGCCCTAAGTGTATGCAGTGAGGAGAACCTAGTGATGAACCGGGACATGGTTTTACTCAGCTTGGTGATTTCAGGAGAAGTCAGGGCTTAAAATCAGTGAAATCAATAGGAGCCCTTCCTTTGCCTCCTATATTCTTCACTGGGGAACTTAGTGATGTCTGTATTATTGAGATGTATTTATTTTTATTTTCTATGCACATTTACTAGACATGCGATCTCCTCGTTAGCCTAAATAAGCTTATAATGCTCCTCTGAAAGAAAGAAAGAAAGGAAAAAACAAGAAGGAAAGATCAAAGGCCAGGAAACTTGCAGCTGCACTGTTAAATAGGATAAGCAATAACGTACACAATGATATGTAAAGAGTTAGGGTAACAAAGTCATTGAATTTCTACCATTATAATGGAAATATTTTATTTGCTATTAGAGGGAAGACCTACTTATTTTGCTATAATTCCAGATAGGTTAGTAATGAACCAAAACAAATCACAGCTATGCCAAACAGACAAAGTTCAATGGTATCGCTGAAGAAAACGAACAGCAGTGTAGGTGCATTATTGCCCTTAGCAGTTGAAGTGCATTATTACCTGTAATAATTCTCCTGTAGTGATCAAACTATTATTTACTCGAGCAAGCAGAGAAATAAAGCAACACATTAGATCCAGAATGGCCAGAGAGGTCCCTCCAGTACACAAACTGGAATGCAAAATACACCGATTCTAATGCTAACGCCAGGCATTTTAACAATGTAAGGTGTAAAGCAGCAGAGCATTTTCACTAAGATACATCTCCTTCTGCCAGATCTTCATCTTCCCATTCAGGTATATCCAGGGCAATAAAACATGGACTGTGAATCTGTAATTACAGGTATATATACACACTGTTTTGAAGATATTGCATTGATTTTCCCTCCTAGTTACCTCAATGTTTAACAATAAGAAGAAACACACAATAATTACATCTGCCATGATATTAAAAACACTTCACACTCTGCTCTGTTATTCCCAGAATTTCTGTTCTTTTCTTTAGAGTGACCCCAGTTCATTATGCGGGAGCCAGGCTGGGAGGGAGCTTTTGTTGAGCTTTTTATTTGAAACTATTCATTTTTGTTTAAGAGCCTGCTTTGTAACAGAAAATTCATTGGGATTTTTCTGTGTTCTGGGACAGGTACAGGAGTCTGAAAAATAAGTGTCTTGCTGCAATACTGCTGTTTCATGTACTGACTCTCTATGTGCAAATGAAGTCAAACATACTCAGTGAAAGAGGAAAATTAACTGAAAGTATCTGCAGGTTAGTCAAACAGAATCTGGAAATTAATCTGCTCAGCTGAACATCCCAAAGCTCAGCCTGAGACCAAAAAAAAAGCTGTTGCATACATCAGTGTGGTTGTAAATAAGCTGAAGAACATTTTCTGCCAAGACTGCAGTTGGAGAGGTCACCAGTTTCCAAATGTCCTGGCTGGTGGAAGGTGTCTTTCATCTTCACCTCACTGTCCTTTTTCAGTGCTCTGAAATTCAGAAGCACTATGATGATAGGAAAGCAAAGAGTGGTCTGAACTTGACTCAGCAGCACTTCCTTCTTTGAGTGGTAAATAAAAGGTAATCCCTCTGTTTGTACAAGTGCACAAAAGAGATGTAAGCATTGCAGCCAAAACAGATGTAAACCGCAGCCCTCCCCAGAGGCACCAGAGTACTAACGTGCCGTCTAGTTAATAAGGTCATGGACTACAACACCAAGAGAAACCTCTGTGCTATCACTATCTAGCTGTGTTAAACATCTGTGAACTTATTCTTGTTTGAACTGGAGTTCTAAGAAAAACATCTACTTTTGATTTTCAAATTACCATTGATAGAATTCTTCACAGCCTTGATTAAATTGTTGCAAGATCTAATAACTCCTGCTGTTAACACTGTGAATCCTATTTTTAGCCTGAGTGTGTCTGGCATCTATATCTAACTGCTGAGCCTTTGTTAAAGCTTTGTTTGCAGACTGAAGATACCATTTGCAGGGTTACATTCTCCACATTGGTCCCTACATATCGTTGTCCTCTTTCCCCTTCATCTTCTCATTGGTAAACTGAACAGTTTAAGTTCCTGGCGTCTCTCCATTCAATTTGGCAAAAGCCTTTTGAATTGTAATTTTCCAGTACAGGTCTCACCAGTAACAAAGAAATAGTATTTCCTCCTAATTAGTACTACCCTATTTCTGTATTCAAAGATCTCATTAATCCCTTTGGCCTCAGCATCACACTGGGATGGTTATCTGCCAGGACCAGGCAGCTTTTTTACCATCAGTGCTTCCATGTTGGTCTTTTATCTTGTAAATATGGCTTGACTGTATATGTAGGACTTGACTTCCATTTGTGTCATATTTTTTGTGTATCTTTGGACATCCTAGGATGTGACCTAGCACACTCAGATAAGTAATCTGTTCACATGACATACCAACAAGTTATTTCCACTTCACTTTTAATCACCATCACAGTATGTTCATTTTTTATTAGGTCTTAACTGTCTAAAGATGTGGTCCTAGTCCCTGAGGATACTCACTGAAGATACTTGCTAAGGAGTCACAGCTTTCAGAGGTAACGATTCAAGGACAAGCCTTATAACATAATTGATTAAAGTGTGCAACATTTACTTGATACTCGCTTAATCAAGAAGCAGGATTGTATGTATTGTAGGGACGCTGTGGCCCAAAGAATGGTCTTTCTGCTCAGTTTCTCGCAAGTTTTCTTCAGTACTGTCTAAAGCCAGCATGGAGAGGTGTGTCTTTTTGTCCTGTGCTGCACCCTCTGACTGGTAGTTACAGCTGCGTGGAAAAAAAAAAAAAGTCTCTGAATATAATTACTTGCTTTCTGCTAGCATGAAATTATAAGAAAATGTAGGAAGGTGTATTTGTAAGGTTCATCACCGGTCATTTGTGCCTACTCAGTCCTGGATCTCAAATATTTGTGGTAAAGGAATAACCTCCCCACTTGCTCTGTTACTGTCACTCTTGATTAGCTATCACAGGAAGGGAAAAAAAAAAAAAACACAAGGAAACTGCCGTGATATTCGCAGAAATTTTCATTATCTATATTAAATATATAATGTTAAATCTATTTTTAAAAGCTAGCAGAGTCAGCTTATCTTAGATGTAGGATCTCTCAGCTGGCTCTCCTGTTTCAGGAAGAACCTCAAGCCACCTGTGCTCCACAGAAAAGTCCTTCAGCACTTGGAATGGCCAGACTGACATCAGTAAATGACCAGGGCTGAATGTAGATTTTTCAACTGTACTTAAAAACTTTTTAGTGTATAATATTAAGTGATCTATGCTTTGTGATTATTTTTTTTTTCATTTCAGGAAACTATTCATGATGTGTAGTGGTCACCCGTTATCAGTGTGCAGCTCATTGTTCCTCTGTGTAACAAAGGATGAAGAAAAGATTTTGTCTTTGTTTTAGTTACTAGAGTTTAGCACTTTGTAATCCATAATAGCTCTCTTGACACATCATCTATTCTTCCCTTTAATGTTACCTTGCTTCCAAGCTATCCTCCTGTAAAGGTTGCTTGCTGGCAGCTTTTTCATGTAGACTTTTAAACTTGTGGCTTAAAGTCATTCCTATGCAAACAGCAGATACCAAGGATTCAGGTCTTTGCTAATTTTTCATTAGCACTGTGCAAATGTCATGACACTGTTCTGGATAATCTAATTATGACATCATTGGCTATAGGCCAAAAAACTGAGAAATAAAACTTCTCTGATGTATTTATCGGCTCTAAATGTTTTCTGACCATCGATGTTCTTGTTTGTCAACATTTCACGAGGTCAGTTGCTAAAATAGAAGGTCAGTGGGGACAAGAACACGGTGTGGAAACAGGGAGTCAAAGTAGAATACAGAAGATGAGGTTTCCCCATTGCACTGGTCCTTCACGTTGTCCTATTAAGTCTCTTCTGCTGCTTGGTCAGCTTTACAAGCCCCACTCTGCACAAAACGGTTAAATAACCTTTGTATTCAACAGAGATCTATAAATTTGGGGGGTGGGAGTGGGCTTTTTTATGGCAGCAGGTGATTTAGGGATTATTAAGGCAACAGCGGCAGAGACTCTTAAATCATAGCAGAATTACATTGCACCGAGTTCCGTGCTTCTGGGTAGTTTTTCTTAATTGTGCTTGTTAAAATGTACTTTAGAGTTACATATCCCGCACGGTGATTTATGGGTATAGATCTTGCTTCTGCTCATAAATAGGAAACCTTGCATCCTCCCTACAGCTGCCTGGCCCACTAAATACCTGTAAAGGTACACGGTCCCAGGGAGTCACTTAGCTCATTCCCTGAAGACCGATGTTCTCTCAGTCTGTCTGTTTTAGGGGTTTTGTCTGATCTGTTGCCCTAGTATCACTCTGATTAGCCACTAAATTATATCTACATGAGGAGGTTCCTAGCACTTTATTTCTGATCACTTTTTCAGGTGTTCTGCCTCAGGCCAAACCCTAACTGCAGTCGACGAAGCCTTCACCAAACTGCCTTTGAACCTTCTCTTCTGCCTGGTTTTTGCATGCTCCTGTTTGTCTTCTCCTTGTCGTTATCAAAAGAACTCAAACTAGGAGCCAGCATTCATAAATCTGGCATATTAAACCTCATAAACATCAATCTTAGAGATTTTTCTCCAGCTCAGATGAAACCCAAACACTATCCTCATTTGCTCCGGCAAACTAGGAACAGGTTATAAGAGGATCTACTTTGTATTTCTACCCAAAATTTCTATCCAGATTTCTAGTTCAGAATTCAGCTTCAAGGTTTTGGGTTTTTTTGGGGTTTTTTGGGGGGGGTTTTGGGTTTTTTTTTTTCCTGTGAAACTGTAAAATCCTTTAGGATGTTACTGCAATTAAAGTCTCCATGGTTTTTTTTTTCACTGTGTCTAATGAATCTCACCTGCCCTGTGGTTTTTCTTAATACTCAGAACTCCAACAGACGTTTGACACGAGTATTTTAACAAAAATATGTGTTCACTAGGACACTTGGTAGAACCACTATATCTGTTTTGAGTTAAATATTCTACAGATGCAAGTTTTATAAGCAACATTTGCCTAGTAAATGTTATATTTTTACCAGTATAGAATTACATGTCTAGCTGTCCCTTCCTAGGTCTCTGTTTCTCAGATATTAAGCAAAGAGGCTGCTGCTACCTGTTACTCTTTTTTGTTTGTTTGTTTCAGAATAACATTTCTTGTCTCTGAGGTGTTTACATGCTATAGTATTTTACTGCTCGTGACCGTGCACACGCACATTCCTCGCAGACCACCCTGAAGTGCTGTTGTTCTCAAGTTAGAGTTGGAGAGTTAAGGCACAGGAACAAAAAAGCCAACTTGAAGTTGCAGACCAGTGCAGAGATACTGGAGCTGGCTCCAAGGAAATTGCTAGATCTGCATGGTGCAGTAGAGCAGCACAGGCTCAGGTGCAAGCAGAAGGATTGAAATGCGACGTGTTTCAGAGCCAGCTGGTCCAGCAGCAGCTCTAGGATTTCGGCAGGACATTCCATCACCAAGTACAGGCATGCTGGATATGATTTCCCTAAGGTTACACAAAACCAAATCCATGTCTCCTGTGATAACAGTAATCACAAGACCATCCTTCCTCCTGTTATTCAAATCCTGCAGGTCTCTCTGCAGAACAGGACTGAGAATTTCAGACGAAATTTTCTAAAAGCTTCACGAGCTCATAGCTGCCAGGGAAATAGAGAGAGTCAATGCTATACAACATATTGGAGATAAGTGGAAAAAAAGATACCAGTTACCCAACACTGCTGTAACCATTAGATTATACTGTTTCAAAAAGATGTGATTATTATTGGGTTTGTGTCTATTTACAGTTTTTAAACAAGCTTTTCTTGGTTGTAGAATATGTAAATTCTTTACTCTTATTTCAAAGATCCATATTCTTCAGGAAATGTCTTGAAGTATTTCACTTAAATGAAAACTTGCATATAAATATTCAGTGAGTTCTGCTGACCAGAATAGATGTGCTCATTTATCCTTCAGACAGACATTTGGGAGAGTCAGGAACAGTTATGCTCACTTGAGGTTTGGTACAGAAAGTACATACCTCTGTCAGCATCAACCTTTCCTGTTGCAAGGCCCTTCCTTCCTTTCAGTTCCCTCTCATGTTCCTGAACTTGGTTTCACATTTCCCTTCCACAGTCTCTGTTTGTTTTTGGTTTTGTTTTGGTTTTTTTTTGTCTTTGCTCCCAGGCTGTGTTTTCTAGGCTTGTTTTAGGATCTCTTCTCTCAAAGGACTGGCCAGGGTCTGTAGAGAAGCTACTGCCAAGAATCCAGGAGCCAGAATTCCTAATTTCCTACTCACTGTATATCAGACCATCACTGGGAGACTAAAAGCATTTGTACCACATCACGGTGGTTGTAGTAATACTTAATAATGCCAGCTTTGAATCATAGAATCACAGAACGGTTTGGGTTGGAAGGGACCTTAAAGATCATCGAGTACCACCCCCTGCCATGGGCAGGGACACCTCCCACTAGCCCAGGTTGCCCAAAGCCTCATGAATTATATATATTATCAATGAACAGTGGAATTTGCTAGGATCATAAACACAGAAATACAAAATATTATTTCATAAAGGATTCAGCACAGCTGTAGCTAACAACTGGGGATTTGGGAAGCTCATTTACCTTGTTCTTTCAGAAAGAGAATTGGGAATCTGAAGAAGAACAGTTCATACCATGTGTAATGCCAGAAAAAGTTGGACTAAAAAGAGGCCAAGTCAGATATACCTCTGACCAAACGTGAAAAACAGCAGTGGATGGTAGATCTTTACAGAATACAACATAAAATTAAATAAACCAGCTTACAGTAATTTCTGTATTCAGCTTCTGTAGCTGCAGTTATGGTTTAGTTCCAACATTTTTCCTGGATATCTCCACAAATACAGTTATCCTAGATAAAATTTGTTTTAATCAGGATTAGTTCCATTACTAACGTGATTTCTGACCTCTGTATTCTATATCACTTCATACAGCACAGCACTTTCAAGCATATCAGTGCCTAGGCTGGCAAAACTGCCTCCCAAGATAATCAGTTTTTGCAAGTAGTTTTCCTGAGTATGAACTATAACAGAGCAAATATCTTCCATGTTACTGGAAAGACCTTACTTATTTGTGATCAATTCAGCTTTTACAAGAGCTCGCTAAGTTCAGTATTTGCACAGTTAGCCTGAAATTGCTTAACTGTAATGAGCAATGAATATCAATTAAGTGATTACTAATGAAAACCTAACCCAGCCTAAGAACAATTAATTTCAGTTGAAATCTGACCCCTCAAAATGTAAGTAAATTGACTTGCTTCTGTTTTAACAGAAAGATTTGTTTTTTAAAAAATTAAATATTTTAACAAGCCATGTCAATTTTATAAAACAGGGTGTCCAATTGCAAAAGCTTCCTCTTTCATTTGCAGATGCACATATTTTGGGAAGTTAATACACCATATGTAATGTGAAATCTCTGCAAAGTGACTTAAAAGCATAGAGAACTCTTTATACCCAAAGGCCCCATCTTAAAAGATGTGAACACACTGACGGTAATTTTGACTCTGTAAGTCAAAAAGCCTGATCCTTCAAGTGTCTAAAGAATTATTTCATCTGATCTCCATACCAAGATCCCTTTAAGGGAGGGGAGCCCTTCACCTAGGGGATTACAAAGACCACTGGCAGGAGAGGAGGCTCAGAACAGAGGACCATCAGATTCAGTGGTTATGGAACCAAGATATTAGTGCTACAAATCCCTCTCAAGACATGACAGGGACAGCAGCCAGGTAGCAACACCCTCCAGGGTCCCACATCCCCAACGCCTTGTGCTAAGCATTGAGCCATTGTTTACCAGCCAGTTGTAAATCCACAATTTTCATCTTCTTCCAACTTAAGACAATTTGTTGCATGCAAATTAAATTTGTGATTTTTGATCAGCAGCATTGGCCAGCATTTCAGGAATGACTAGCAATTCAGCGGTACCTGTTTCAGCATGTTCATTCATTTTGTGCTTGAATTTAACTGATCACTTCACTTTGAAAGGAGCTCTGAAAATCAATGCAATAATTAAATACCAGTATTAAGCTCTATTCTTGCTTGTTAAGAAATCCATTGTTTTAAATGAAAATTTCAATACTCACACATACTACAAAGTAGGATCATTGTAAATTTTAACGCAACATTCCCATACTGCAGGGTCCACCCATAAAATTTGTAGAGGTTATTAAATGGTTTTACTTGAAGGTTTCTTTATGACTGATATAAGCTGTTAGTCAGAAGACTTGCTGACATCAAGTTGTGGATTTTTTTTACGGGGAGGAAAGCCAGTCAGGACTCTAGGTCTTCAGACACTGATAATATGCATAATTTTATGTGCAGCCTTTTAATAATACAGCAAAAGGATATGCAAATATGCCAATTTCATTTGCAGAGTTGAAATCTGCTTCAATAATTCTTGTGAGATAAGAGATAAACTATATGTATTCATTTGCATCAAAAGCCCATTGACAGCCAGCTTTTAAGAATAGCTCTGATGCTTTCTTTGTCCTAAAGTACAAGTTGGAATTTTTATTTTCTAATAGAAACAGAAGATACAAGTGAAAATGGGCTGTTATACACTGGATACTGCCCATACCAGGCAGCCTGCACTGGTGTCTAGCTAGGCATCTATCACGCCTCCTCTTCAAGAACCTAGAGAAAATATTTTCACCACAACTCATTACCTGTGTAGTCCTTCTCCCAGTTTGGAAGTAACAGTCAATGTTATATCCTGGGGGTTATAACCTATATATTTAAAATAAGCAATTCAACCAAGTTTTCCTCATGAGATTGGTCCCAAGAAACTGCTGAGGTGCAATTAATACTGAGGTGGGCTGCCACAATATAGTGAGATGGTCTTTCAAAATTCTTTGACTCTTGGAAGATGATCCCCTCAAAAGTACAGACTTGTAAAGCAGAGATAGTATAGGCATTTTAAGAAACTGCAGTGAGGATGTCTGGCACAAAATGGCCAACAAACAACTCTCTGATACCCAAGTTAGTTGACATCTACTGTTAGCATTCAAAAGGCTTTTAGCAGTAAAAAGAATAGAGTATCAGTCCTTTTCTTAGCAGCTTGAGGTTGTTCTGGGACGCTAAGGGGTTTTTTGCTGTAGGAAAATGATTCAACCTAACTTTGCTGGTCTAGAGATTAACCAGCAGATGTGTAAGAGACTTTGAGCCAATTTCCCTGAATCAATCTAGTCATTCTCCAGACTGTAAGCGCACCACTCTTTTCATGAGTAAGGATGCTCGCTCTGCAAGCTTGTTGTAACCAAACTTGTATCACTAGTCTGTTCAACATGGTCTTGGGACATCAGCAGAGCGGTCACTCAGAGATGAGGGACATCACCTCACCTCCAGTGCCATTCCTGTGGGCGATGATGGGAATCCAGGGTCTCCACTCAGTGAAAGATCAAAGGACAGGCAGTGCTTGCTTAGTTTGTCTGCTCGGATACAACCAAAGGAAACGTGCACATGTTACCTAAGACAGACAAATCTTTCTAGGCACAAAGAAGCCTTGATTTAGTCTTGCGCTTTTTACTTATTACAAGCAAAGGAGAGTGTTCTTCATTAACTCTGATCTTACCTTAAAGTAAGAGAAACTGGAGGGGGGCAAAAAAGCGGATTCCAATGACTTTGTAGGTACTGTCATCTTCATTCTTAAAAAAAAAAAAAGGCATACTAAGGACAAGAGTGACTGGAAAATTTAAGGGGAAGCCATGAAGTTTAGCAGATTCTGCCTAGGCTTATTGCTGAAGCTGCATAAAATATTCAAATGTACTGTAAGAGGCCTAAAGTACATCTACTAGTGCTGTTTAAATCTGAATTTATGGCAAAACTTTAAAAAAAAAAAAAAAAAAGGAAGATTAATGACTTCTGGTCTTGATGGCAAATAAGGTTTTTCCTTGACCTCGTTCTGATTGAAACCTTTAATTCCCATCCCAAGCCAGGCAGTAGAACAACAGGAGCATTGAAAACAAGGATCTAAAAATGGAAAGTGAGTTACCTGGGCTTGATCTTGTATTTAATATAAAATGAGGAAGATGTTCAAATTAGTGCCTCAACTTCTGGTACTCAGCTCGAGACAAAAGCAAGCATGTAGGATAGTATTTGCTGAAGCTCCTGACTGTCCGAGATTCACAGCAAACTGTTTAACTTCCTTTCTCATAGCAAGGATCTTGGCTTTGAAGCCTTCAAAATTCAAGTATGCTCTGAATAACGAGAGAACTCTGACACGTTGCTGTAGCAGTTAAAATTACTGTTGTTTTTTGTGTGCCATCACTACAAGTTACCACTTTCTTAGAAATGTATTTTTCTAAATAATGAGCATCTGTCAGGGCGTTAGCCTTGCCAGTGCCTAGCCAAGTGTCTTAGATTAACCTTAACACAAATGGAAATGGACCAAGTTGTCCAGATCTGAACTGGAGTCATTGAAACATGTGTGTCATCAGCTGACTGCTACAAGGGTATTATCTGTCAGCAAAATACCATGAGTGGCCTGCTGGGAAATATACTTTCTCAAACTGATTCAAAAATATGATCCAGAGCTCATGTCATTGCCTGATTTTAATACGTAATGTTTGTCCCAACCCTGAATGTTGATTATCACGTTAGTATCTCAGTCTGTAAGCAGCAGCAATCTTTCCCAGACTCTATCAAACAAAAAGGCTTCTGGGAAAACTCCTTGATGGATCGGCATGTGGTTTTTCTTTTCAGTCTGCTGCCTCCCTACATTGACAATACACACAAGATCCTTCACCTGATTTTACAGAGGGATAATATTCACATAAATATGCCTGCTACTCTCTATATATAAATGTTCTATTATATGCACATTTTAAAGGAATATTGCGTGCAGGTGTTACCCAAGAATTGAAAATGCACCGACGTGGGCTATATTTAAGTAATAATGACCGATGGAGAGGCTGTTTCTCTTCAGCTACTGTGCCAAGACTTAGCTTATCTGGTAATTAACTGCTGGGCAATTCCTACCTGTCAGTCATCACTGCTAATTAACTATGAGATGGGGGAGGGGAGACGGCTCATTATTAATCACCAGGAAATTTCAGACAGCTGCTGTTTTGCTGTTACAGAACATGCAAGTATGAAGAAATACCACCAACAGTTGCCTTCCAAGGTGTTAATAATGATATGTTGGCCTGCAATTTGTCTTAGATATGGCTCAGTTATATGTAGCATTTAGAGATCAGAGTAATAACCAATAAGAAAATAGGACTATACCAAATTTGTAATTTTCAGTACGGTCACTGTTGCACCTGGTTGCTTTCAGTGTGTTTTCAAGTGAAAAAAACAGCAGCATTTTCTAGGGACAGGCGTGCATCAGCTTTCAGAGACTGGAAAGAACTAAAGTCATCAGCCACACATACAGGCAGTGAGGAGCCTGTCCTGAGCAAGGAGCAGGATGCTCATTTGGTATTGCTGTCTGGTATTGTGCTTCCTTGCAATGTATAAGAAGTATAATAAATAAATAAGAAATAGTAGTTATAAATTACTAACAAAATAAATATAGATTTTATATATATGTCTTTCTTAAATGTATTTAAATATAAAAGTAAATTTAAAATTATATGGATTAATGTCCCCTATATAAATATGCCCAAACACAATAAACAAATAAATATAACCCACCACATGACAAAATATCTTACATTTCCACATAGGCAAAGGAAGCTCAATTCGTGGTTGTCTGGTGGTCCCTTAGCTCCAGCTTGCATGGAAGCAGTTGCATGGACTCATTGTCTTATCTACAGCAAATGCTCTCTCATACTGTGCTGTTGAGATTAAACTTGAGTTCTCCAGCCCTGAGCTGCTCTGTAGCGGTACTCCTAAGACCACAACACGTCGAGATACGCAAGTAGTCCTGCCCCTCGATAATTTTGGTCCTACTGTGAAACCACTGTGAGCCATTGGCAAGTGATGCCAAGTTACAGCATCCCTAAAAACTCTCCCACACTCAGTCAAGCATCCCTGCACCTGAGATTAAAAGGGACATTGTCTCTATCACTCTGTGTACCTTTGTCTGTCTCAGGAAGGGATAAAACTGAACCCCATCTCTCCACAAGACAGCACATCCAGAAGTTCCCTTCTGTGTCAAGGGAGGCTCTTAGTTTCTGCCCGACATATTCGGGAATTGCACGCAGGTTCTCATGCTTTCACATTAGGAACCAATAGCCACGGAAAGGCTTTTTTCCATCTTACCAAGAGGGTGACTCATGCTACTTTCCCTTTTCTAGCAGCAATATTCAGTACCAAGAACCTTCAAAGCAATATATTCCAGGATGAACAATCAGCTGGCGTAGTTTAGCATGGATGTTATAAATATTACTAGCTTTACATGCTGGTGCACATATGGTCTGAAATCCTAACCTCCCTGCAATGGGTGGGAGCTTTGCCAGTCACTACACTGATGCAGATTTCACACACTGTATCTTCAAATGTAAAATATCACCATGTGGGATGGATGCAGAACCCTGCCTATGTGCTGTATCTTTGGCAGGTATTCTCTATAACAATGTCAAGAGCATTTCTACATGACTTCTTTTCTCGAAGTCATGTAATTTCAATGGAGTTATGTGCATTGATGATACCCAGATGAGAGTGGCTGCTTCTAGAGATATTAGCAAATATATCTAGTTTAAATCCTAAGATTTCAGAACAAGAGATCTAATAAGGCTTATCAGAGAATATTATAGCATAGCAGGCTGCCCTGGGGCAAGTAAGAACTAATGAAGCCAGTGTTGATATTTTAGCCCAGACACAAAGCAGACTTCATAATTTGATGCAGACATATCCCCCTCTGCACCAGAGCTGACGAGCTTTCCTATTATATGGGGTTTGTACATAGCATATTGCACAGCTCCCTCCTGAGACAATCAGCCAGGTTGTGTGCACATTGTGTAACACCCACAGACACGATTGTACCCTGGTGGGAAGAACCGCCCTAGCAACGAGACAGGAACGGGAAAGGATTTAGTAGAAAGACAGCCCACGTCAGGTATAGGAGAAGATGGGATCAGTGATTGTTTTTCAGCACTAAAGACTGATCCTAAGCCAAGGAGAAGAAAAGAGTACATTTGTTTGTGGTACACGTGAATTGGAAGGCATAATTCTTTTCTTGGTAACCACAGATTGTTATTTAGGTTTAACGGGAAGAGAGAGAAAAGGACATTTTCATTGAGAAAGTTCATCTGTTAGTCAATATTTAGTTGCAAGTGTGTGGTTTTTTGAAGAACTTTAAATCTTTTCAGACTTACCTATGTTACAATTTACTACAGAAATGATTCACACTAATTTTAGGACTAATGTCTCGGATTAGGATTCAGGCGAACTGTCAGTTCTGTGCTGTCACCTACTCTCTGTGTGATTTTGGGCAAGTCCATTTTTGAGTCTCAGATTTTCATCTGTAAAATAGGAATAGCAGTGATCATACCATTGCTTGTCTCAGCTACTCATATCTCTCACATACGCACCGCCTTCTGACTTTTTTTAAAACCTGGCATATATTATAAACAATAAGATATGAGCCTTGGTACCTTCTCTGGGGAAGTATTTGTTTTCTTTCTGGATGTACTGTAGATCCATTTTCCTTGATCTTCTATGACCACACTGCTATTATATCAATACTTGTATAGAGGCAGTGTGAAAATGAGTCTTTAATAAAGATGTCCAAAAAATAAAAGTTCTTTACTGAGGGAAAGTTAAAGATGAAAAAAATAAAATAAGCCAGGCTTATGTTTCAGTAACGCAAGAAAACTGGTGTCTAAAATAAACTTACGTGTATGTCTAGAAGTTATGCATTTCTTTGGGTCGAGTTTACCTGTTTTATCACCTTGCTTTGCAAACTTCTTCCAGTTATTTTCAATCTTGTTAGGTTCTAATTTGAACTAGGATTAAATTTGAATTTATATCAGATCCTTCTCCATGCCACAGTTGTACAGTCTTGGTTTTTTTTCACTCTTTCTTCCCTACTGTGTTAGGAGTACTGTATGGATGGTTGCTCCAGATTATCCAAAAGAAGTAAAGAAAAGTATATGCTGAGGTTATTTGTACACTTATTTTAGAGCTCTTTACTAAAAGGGAATTGGAATTGAAATGGCTGGTTCAAAGCAGAATGGTTAAATTAAAAGATCTGTGTTCGGTTGCAGCTATCCTCAAGATACAATCATATCACTTATCACTTTATCAATACTATAAGCGTTGTTAAAGTAAGAATTACCAGAGAAAGTACAACTGTAATTTTTTCATTTCCTTTTTTTTTTTTTTTTGGCTTTTTTACAAAAGCCTTTCAGGTACTAAGAGTATTTCTAGTTGGGTTGTTTTGGGTTTCGGGGGGTTTTTTGGTCATTTACAAAAGCCTTTCAGAGACCAAGAGTGCTTTTGGTTGTTTTCTTTGTCAGGCAAGTGCTTAGAGCTCAGTTTAGGAAGGAGCTGGTTTGTTCTAAAGCTGAGCAGGACCAAAGTCCTGCTGGTGGTCCCTGGAAAGCACTCCGATGGACCGGCAGCCTCTGGGGCTGGAAGCGCAGAGCTGCACCGGTCGGTTCAGCTGGCAGCTCAGGACCGTATTTGCTTAGTTTGTAGTGCTGCTGTCGCACACTCCAGCTTCTGTCGGTGACAGTCCCTATTTCCTCCACTTCTGCACCTGATGGCCCAGAACATCCAAGTGCTGTTTCCTTTGTGGGTTCAGCACAGAAGTAAATTAGAGAGGCAGCCAGCAGCCCAACTCCTCTCCACTGTGCAGCTAACAGCAGAAGACTGTATGTACATATTTTGCCTGTTATTTCTGAAGCAGCTTCAAATTGCCTGAGAATGTCACAATAAGCAAACGAAAGACAAATGAACACAATTAAAGATAAAGAGGGAAGGAGGAGCTGGGTTTTCAAAACTGCTTATATGATTTAGAGCCGTAACTCCTGTCATAACTCCCAATTCACTGGGAATTGACTGTCTAAATCTTTCAAGCTCCTTTGAAATTACCACCCAATAATTTTTCCCTGGGCAGATATCACTAGCTTTTGCTTTTCCCCAACGAGATAAGTGTATCATAAATAACATTCAGGAAAATAACTACATAATATACACTTTTTATACACTTTTAATACACTTTCACAAGGGTAAAATACTGTCTGTATAAAAAGTTAAAGTGGTTTAGTTCTGCCATGGATTAATACATATTTAAACCGTAAAATATCGATTCCTTGCCAAATCTCATCTGAGGTAGCACTTTCCAAGTCTGTCTTCCATTTCACTTTGGTTTAAAGGATCAGAGAAGTTCCATTACCCCATAAGCCCAATAAATCAGGGAGACTGAAATCTCAGATTCAGAATGAAGTGTATCTAAAGGTTAAAAATATTGTATTATGTTACAGGTAGGTAAATACTGTAAAAATGCATTCACCTCACTGAAATGAAATTCACACCCAACCTCTATGGCCTTTAAAGTTTATTCTTTAATGCACACGAACAAGAGGCGCCCTTCCCTCTTGCAGTGCTCTACTTCAGGTAAGGCTGCAGCGCGGTGTGCAGTTCCCAAACAGACCCACTCCCTTTGCAGGAGTATGGAATACAGAGTATTAGATGTTTCATTTTCTGTTGGAAGATTTTTCCTGTTCTTTGGTTTGACTGACTATTTTAAATTATTGTGTGCAAAAAAACCCCAAACCCAACCAAAACCAAACTGTAGAGAATATCTGCTCCAAGCTGATGGGATTTTGGGACCTTTTGGCTAAAACATTACGAATGTGTCTCCAAGAAGCATATGAGGAGAGGAAAATGAATTAGTTTGCTAATGTAAATGTATTTGTGTCCATTTAATTGAGAAACACTACTAATTCCGTGCTTTGGAGAAGATGTTTACAATGGGGTTCATCTCACTTGTCTTTATCCATCCAGGAACTAGATATCCACTATAAACTCACCCAGGCTTCCATATGGCCAAGAGGTATCACAAAGTCAGTCACTCCATCTTTTCTGGACTCTTAATTTAGGGCAATATGGATTGCCTTCTGGTGGTACCTATCTCCTGGCAATGTATAGAGCAGAGCATCAGATAATTTAGCTTTGACTAATGCTGATCTTTTAGATGTCTAACACTAGGTGAGATGAATTCTAGCTTTCAGTTTTGCCCTGGGAGAGGGCCTAGAGGCTGGGAATTGCTTCCTGTCATTCTCACTGTTTCATGCGTTCCATAGGGACTACTTGTGATATTAAAGTCTTCAAAGAATCCATGTCTGTAGCAGAATCCATGTCTGTAGCTCCTTTGTACTACTTGGCTGGGAATTGCTTCCTGTCATTCTCACTGTTTCATGCGTTCCATAGGGACTACTTGTGATATTAAAGTCTTCAAAGAATCCATGTCTGTAGCTCCTTTATACTACTTGGACAGTTCCTTCACCTTCTCCAACCACCACTTATGCCTGTCCCATCCAGGCAGCCCTGGGTCTGAGATGGACTTTGCCGCAGTTATTTCTGGTGCTTAGAAGAGCTGCCATGGGCAGCTCAGAATTGTTCAGAAGCAGCAGACGAGCTAGACGCACATTTGGCAATGTGCATTGGTGATTGTGGCCTTCCTGGTTCCTTCAGGTGTGTTGGTCACATTGGATCCCATCATACCCGATTTTACTCCTTTTCTTTATGAAGAGCAATTCTCCTCATGAGCTAGGGAGGAAGGAGAAGACTCAAAACCTTTTTGAACAGTCTGGCGCTATCTGGTCCAACATTCTGCATACACACGTTGAAAAGTTTCCATATTGTAGACAACTCATAGATGAGCATATAGTGTAGCACCATAGGAAAGGCAATTGGAATAAATCATATTCTTAAAGAAGTATCTAATCTTGTTTTGAAGGCTCCAGAGATAGTGAGTCTACCACTTGTTCCAGTATTTAATTACTCCTGTAATAAGAGAGACAGGCAGGGAGGTTGGTGTCTAAGTCCCATGACTTCCCTTCACTTTCTTAAGTGGTTTTAGCATTTTTGTATCTTTTCTCAAATTTAGGTGCCAGGCTCTAATACTGCTCTTGCCTTTGCTGTTAAGGATAAGATAGTTCGATAATTTCTTCTACTTTTATTCATACAAGGATCATATTAGTCGATACCGCTACAGAACTGCAGTGAGAGCTCATTTGAGGTAACTCAAGAGCTTCTCCGCATCAGGTGAACAGAGATCAAGTTCCTGATCCTTAGGTATCACTTTCATCCATGTTCTGGATAGACTGTTGCATATTTGTATAAAATTAAAAATATTGAGTTGGCTTGTGAGCATTTTATCAGGTGACTCAGATCGCACTGTAGCAGAGCCTCTCCTTACTGCCAACTTCAGTGTCAATAAAAACAAGGGAGTTTGTTGGAACACAAACTAGTCCTTAAGTTTTACCAATAGAAGCAAGAAAGTTGATATCCCCTCAGTAACTGTGTTCTGTGATCTGTCAGTGGGCCAATAATCCATCTAAGCTGTCCTGCTATATGTTGCTATTATAATCATTTTAAAAACAAAATTTGATGTGGTACTAAGTCCAATGCCTTGAAGAACTCAGTACCCCACCTCAAGAGAGTTGCCATTACCTACTCCTCCCAAAATAACAAGATCTGCCTTCTAGGAATGTAACTGGCATTTATTATGTTTTTTAGGTTTGGATGCTTTGCTGACACAGTCCTGAATGAACTGTTTATTATTTCAGCCAGTATTGATATCAGACTAACCAATCTGTTCTCTCTACATCATCCTTCTGATATATTGGGATCATGCTGGCAATCACCAGCTGTTTGATATTTTCTCAGCTTGCCAAAGTGTGTTAAAATTAATATTACTGGTTGTGAGACAGCTCATTCACTTTAAGACTCCTGGGGTGGAGCTATCTGTGTGTGTTGGTCTGAAAACATTTCTGGTTTGAAGGTTTAACAGAGGTAGTTTCACATTTTGGTTTATTTGATAAACTTCTCTCTTTAACAGAGGTAGTTTCACATTTTGGTTTGTTTCATTTGATAAACTTCTCTGAATGTTTCTGCCTTTTAAGCATATTGTGTGAGGTATTCCTGTCTTACTTGATACTAGAGGATGTATTTTGAGTCCTTCCTTAAGAAATCCTGTACTCCTGCACATTGTTTGCCTTTCTTGTTGGGGTAATTCCATTTAAGTGAAATGGGAGCATAAATATGAGAAGCATTTGATCAAGACTTTGGTTGCATTTTCAGAAAAAATAGTACCCAGTTAGAAAAGTTGGATGTGGTTTAATTGTGAGCTATCTCCAATTTACAGGTGCATATACACAGGGCTTTGTTTGGATATCATACTGATACAGATGGGTTACACTACTCATTTAGTATCTGATCTTCCTTAGATCTGAACGTATTTGAGCAAGGCCAAGTTTTAATTTGTACCAACAACAAAGGCTTTACCAGCTCTTTGTTCTTATCTACTCTGCAGGAAAAATAATATATGAGTGTATATGCATACATGTATGTAATTCAGAAACTAAAGCAACAAAGAAGAGAGAGAGACAGAAGTACTGGCCAAAATAAATTGTGGAATTCTGGGGATGATCAGAAATTTTAGAAAGATAAATGAAAAATTAATCAACATTCCATCCCACATCAGGATGTATTTGCAGAACAAATAGCCCAGTGACTCTGGCCATAAGGCAAAGCAGGTGTTTTGAGGAAGGAGAAATGTTCTCATGTTCTCAGAGTGGATACAGATTACTCATGTGTCATCCTTATTGTTCCTCAGCCTTAGCACAAGGTAATATTTTAAGGGAGGAAGCAGAGAGATCAGAAATAAAAGCATTCCAGCTTGAACATAACTGTTGCCAAACGATATTGTAAGATTTACATGTATATGATAACAAACCAAATAGGTCCACTCAATCATAAGAAAAGGATATTAGAAAGGTTGATATATTGTTGTTATTACAAAATACAGAGTGAAAATACATCTGAAAGTAATTTTTTCCCATTTTATTATAGTTTACAATATGCACACTCAATACTGGCCGTTAGCTCCGTAAACTGGGATATAATGGCTTCCTACCTAATCCCCAGCAGTGACATTATAAACAATTCCAGTGTGTTTTACCAGGTCAGGGAAAAATTTATTATCTGAAAGATTGTAAGAGAATGAATTGCTTTATGAAAAATACAGCGTAGTACCACGTGCAGTTTGGAGGTTAATCCACAACTGGTGAGTTTCCCTGGCTTTAGCAAACAACCCGAGTTCAGAAGCCAAGCGCTTCTCCTCTGCGTGCGGGTGTCTCTCTTGTCTTCAATGCCACGTCCGGTAGCACTCTCGGACCTCTTGCTGAAGTTTATGTTCACTAGGAATCTTAAGACAGATGGGTTCTGCTGCAATTGAGTGTTCTTCAAGCAGGTTACCTTGGTAGCTACTGCTCAGTCAACTGCTATTCGCTGGCAGCTATTTCCCTCTCCGGTACCTCCATCGGAGGAAGGAGGAAAGCAAGTATTGAGGAGAGCTTAAGTCCTTTCTATTTGAAGACTCAAGATGTGGGGAATTTTTATCTTTCTAGGTATAAATCCTACATAACAAGGAGAGGGGAGGTGAGGGTGGTAATGGCAGATTGAGGGGCTGTGGTGTGAGTGCGCTGCTCTGAAATCTGAGCACAGGATCTCATGGCGTGGCAAGCCTGGAGGTACTGCACATTGCTGGTTTTCTCTACTCCAAGCTACACAACTCGGAGTGGGAAGAGGCTGTGTGAGTGAGTCTGGTGCGTGAGCCTATGAAGCAGCAGCCAGATCTATAAGCTGATGCGTCTCAGGGTGTTATCAATGACAGGCTTGATTGTAGCAACCCAGATACAATGGTTTTCTGGCTTTTTCAGTATAGAGGCCCTAAACGCTTTCCAGAGGAAGCAGAGATTTGTGGGAGGTAAAGTTAAGCCTTTTTTTTTTTTTCTTAGTTACCTTTCGTGGATCCCTATAGACCACACCCCTCTGGGGCTCACAAAGCGCAGGCTGAAGGCACTGCTGTGAACACACACACAAACCCAGCAGTGGCACTAATGTCCTTTGTAGGCTGTCGCTCACTTCACATTTGTTTTGTCTCTCTGGACTGCAGGCTTTTCAGGGCAGGAACTGCCATTTTGTGTGTATAATGCTCAACATAGCAAGGACTTGATTGCCGGTGACAATACTGGAACCCCAACAATGACTAACAGTAATGAATGAACACAGTGATTGTCACCTGGTGTCAGGAAGGATTCCTCCACGGAAACCCAGCAGGTCAGAGACCTGCTTGCAATGAGGCAGAGAAGGAGGTGAAGGAAGCTTTCCCTCCCGCTGCTGACTCAGTCATTTACTTATTTTTGCAGCTATTTTATTGGTACAGTAGGACAAAGATGTTAGGTATCATGTGCATTTCTTCTGTAGCTATTGTACTTGCAAAAACGTGCAGGATAAAACATTGCAACCATGCCTGCTCTCTTCCATGTGGCTGTCTAAAAACTGACACGAATATTGTACGCATGCTGTTCATTCCAGAAATCTGACATTTCTCAAGATGAGGCCAAATGTGTTTACAGATAGATTTCTGAGTTTATTCAAGCTGAAAGGTGCTCCTCATCTTTTGAAATGTCAGACTGCTGCTCCAAGAAAAATGAGTACAAGAGATAGGGCCACTGTTGCACAGCTCCATTTTTAAATGAGAAATATCTGATTGAAGATCTCAGCATTCTTACAGCTCAGTGTTTTGCTATGATATATTGGCTGCACTGGCAGAGTGCAGTTACTTGAGACCACTGATTATTTGCTTCAACCGAACACCCACAGCAGTCCCAAAATTCTAGTATCCTTTACAACCCTTATACCTATTACGACATCTGTAGTATCACCCAAGGGGCTGTACTTTTTAAATGAGTGATTTAATCAGCTAGAGGGCAGAGGTTTACTACAGAGCTGCTCTGTAGATAGGTAAAGAGAGGGACATGTAGAGCACAATGTAGGTAAGACTCTCAGAGTGAATCTGCAGTGAGCAGGCTACCTGTGCGTTGCAAGAGCAGATTGGGAACACCAGTACTGAGAATGTCAGAAAAATTATGATCTAGTGTCTCCTGCTTCAACTCCCAGTACCTATACCTTTCATACAACTTCTCCGTATCTTCTCTACACTTTAGAGTTCTCTGTAAAATCCATTAATAATATCAAAGCCCTTACACCATAGTGTTCATGCACCTTCTGTATATACGCTGGCTGGAGATGGTTTTAAAGAGAAAGCATCTGTTGAGAGTATAGAATGTGCCATTTCATTTTCATCCTAGGTGAACTCAGTAATAAGTTTTGACTCTTTGCCTCAAAAGTGCCTGGAAATGGAGAAGACACCACACCAGAAAATCAAACAGAAGAGCAGGACATTAAAAATGGTTAATAAATCATTTGACTGTTACAAAAAGAATATTTTGGCTCCTCTGGTATTACTAGAATCGTGTTAAGAGCCTGCTGCCAGACGGTAATGCGGATTTGCTATTGACTCTGAAGCCTCAATTGAACCTCCGTGGCAGAGTACAAATTACCTGGTCTACACTTAGCAGCAGAACCACTTTGACCCAGCTCTCTGCTGGAGCAAGAAGACTTTTGGTTTTTTTAATGTTGTTCAGGACAAAATTAATGGTTAGATTCTCTGTAACTTCTGCTAGGTTTAAGTGTGGTAAAGGCACTGTAAAGGATTGGGTCACCTAGCTTCCATTAAAAGAAATAAAAAGTGAAGCAGCTTGGAAAATCTGCCTGTAATTTTTTAATGTTTATCTTTTTTTTTTTTTATTGGAGGTGTCTCTTGTCAGCACAACACTTTTTACAAACCTCAGTGCTTGATAGAAGCTGTTTTATTTTCACTTGTCTCTTCAGACAATTTCATCATAGTCTCTCTTCTTTTTATCCCATATGGCACCTTTCTGTGAGAACAAATACTGACATTAGATATTTTCTGCTTGTAAGGAGGAGAGAGGTATAAAGATACTTAAATGACTTTTAAATAAAGCCAGTACTGCTGCTTCAGACAAGCTAAAGGTATGTGGAATTTGTCCCAAAGAATCTATTCTATGGAGAAGTTTATCAGACAATATTTGTATAATACCTAGCTGTAAATAATAACAGTCCCTAAGTAGCATTTAATTTATACAGAGCACTGTAGGAAAAAAAATTACAGGATCAGGACAAATCAAGGAGATTAAGTTCCATACGAAATCTCTGGACATCCCCAGTAGGCATGGAAGAAGAAACCCAACTTGCAGTCACTCTGCTGTGGTGATACACCTCTACGAAGACTTGAATTCTTCCAGCATCTTCTACATATCTGACTTCAAATGTCTTCCTTATGGAGACACCCATGGAACTTGCTGGAAAGTTCCACTTTGGTTTAAGCAGACACTAGAGTTAGCAAAAACATCACTCCGTTCTCTCCCTTGACTTTGGAGAGCCATACAGAGAGGGAGGCTATTACAGAGTCAGGACGTGCTGCCTCTTAGTCCAACAATTTTCTGTCCATCGAAGCAAGCAATATTCTCTGTAACAAACAGCTAAGACAACAGTGTGATGCTCAGTACTTCCCACGAGGCTCTAGGCACTGGTGTGAGACGCTGGTATCACAAACCTAAGCAGGAAAATCCAGGCCTTCCAGCCTCTTCTAGTTATACACCCGGGAGTTTAACTGGTTCAGATAGTTTATTAATGCATACTTGTGGTCTCATGTTGAAATTTTTGTAAAAATTACTAAATATAAAAAACTATTTTGAATTAAGGACAGTATAGGAAAAGGCGATGAAACTGCGGAGTTCTCAATGCAGTATCGATGCCTAGCAATTTCCTAGTGCACTTTTTGTTAATAAAAGCTATGAGAGTTTCATATGAGATGGAAGAAATTTACTAAATATGTGAAATCTGATATCAGGTAGGATTTGGATACACAGTCCCCTACACACAACCCCCCAGAGGACCTCAGTGTCTCACATTTATGAAGCTGCGTGGTAGACTGAGTCTGTATTTGCAGCTGCAGCAAACATTAACACCTAATGATGACAAATGTATCCTCTTTATGCCACAAACAATTGATTTTCAAGCAAAGATAAGAGAATTATATATTATGTATTCCATCTGTAAAACTAATTAACTCCTTTGATTTAGCTGAGAAAGGTGATGGTTTCTGAAGCTCAGCTTTACTGAAAATTGACCTTTCCATCTACAAACATACCATTTAATTTACAACAGAAACAAAACCTTCGGAATTGTATTTACCCAGAAACTTTAATAAAGGTCAACCCTTTTCAGAAACAATTGTAAATGTGGCATTTAGCCTTTCATATTTTGGAAGGTGTTACTTGAATCTCCACATCCAAACAGAACATTGCCTTTGAATTAAAAAACAACTAAATAAATAAGAACAAAGAAATTATACTAAAGTCTCTAGATCTAAGGTGCTGTAATTAATCCATAGTTTTCGTACTTCCCTATGACTATTTTCTTGAGTCTCCTGTTGACTAAGATCAACTTATGTTCCATATCTGTAGTACATATAATAAAAATGAATATAATCTG